>NC_142939.1:19505468-19550468 GCF_046866305.1 Octopus bimaculoides | reverse complement strand
CGCCACCATCAACAACAACAACAGCAAAAACAACAACACATTCTCTACCGGTGAGGTTGTTTTGGTTACATTTAAGCAACACAGTTGCTGTAAGGCTGTTGTAAAGGATGAGAGTGTTGTTGATTTTGATATTGTTGTTGATATTGTCGTTGTTCTTGTTGTTGTTCTTCTTTTCTTGGTGGTGCTGGTGGTGTTGGGGGCTAATTTTTACAGACACAAGTTGTAGCAACGAAAGCGACGGCATTTCCGTAATGGCGACAAAAAGAACAGCTGTCGCGGTTGTACTCTTGTTTATTTCTGACTAAGAATGATGGTGATGACACTGTTGATGACGGTAGTGATGACAGTAATGGCGGTGGAGATGAAAGGAGGATGTTTTGTGGTGGCGTGAATAAATATGGCGGCGATGATGATGATGATCATGATGATCATCATCATAGATCATCATCATCATCACCATCATCATCCATCATCATCATCATCATCATCATCATAATTTTTATCATTACCTCCTCATCTTCCTCCTCATCATTACCTCTCCTCCTCCTCCTCCTCCCCAGTATCGTCATCATCATCAATACTACCGTGACTATCACGTCAGCGATGACGATGCTCACAATGATGACGTCAAGAACGGTGGTGATAATGATGATGATGACAATACATTATTTACATTATTTACATTTGACGGATATTTGTCCTCATCTTGTTTGTCGTTAACCCAACATTTCGACTGATATACACTCCAGCCTTCAACAGGTGTTTTGGGGAAATTTCAAACGTGGGTTCTCATTCCTAAGGTATTCTTCGATGTTGTTGCTGTAATTATTATTATTATTATTATTATTATTATTATTATTATTATTATTATTATTATTATTATTCAGGTCACTGCCTGGAATCGAACTCGGAATCTTGGGGTTAGTAGCCCGCGCTCTTAACCACTACGCCATATGCACATCTAATGTAAATAATGCACATAATTCCTCATCTCTTAAATAGAGAACTGGATGATGATGATGAGGAGGAGGATGATGACAACGTAAGCAGAACAAGCGTCGTCACCGCTGTCAACTGTCGCGCCACCACCACCACCACCACCACTACAATAACTAACCCTAACCCCTGCGGTGGTCTGTGTCTAAAAGGGAACATTTCATGACTATTCGACTCGGTGAAATAGCAACCAAAGAACCGTTAAATACAACTCGGCCGTATTGATAAGGGGAGCCACTTGAAGTTAATTGTGGTGTAGTTAATGACAAGCAAAGTTGTAGAGAAAGTTGGGGATGGTCATGAATAGGACCCACTTGGTTATTAGTATATTTATTCATGGCCGATTTAGGGCTCAGCGAAAAATAACATCATCTCTATCACCAGTACCATCACCATCACCATATTTGTTTTCAAGAAATAACAACCAAATTCTTTCCATTACATCTTAAGTCATAAAAATGAAAGGACACACTAGGATGGTTGGCTGAAAAGTTCATAGAATATCCAAGACATTCTCATTCAATGCGACCAAATGATATTTCTTTTTCAACATAGACCCCTTGCGCTCTATGCAATTCTTCCATCGAGGTTGCAGTGATTGGATGGTATAGGAGAAGCTTTCATCTCGTTATTAAAAAAAAATCATCAACAGCAGATAAGACGTCATCATCACTGAAATACAGGTTCCCAGCTAAATGCTCCTTCATGTTGGAAACAGATGATAGTGAGATGGGGACAAACCAGGAGAAAAGGGAGTCGCGGTCAGACACACTAGCAGCCACTGAAACCAAGCTGGAGTATCGTCCTAATGAAGAACTCTTTCGTCAATTATCCTGGATGTTTGTTCTTGATAGGCTTTCGCAACTGTCACAACATGTTGGCATAGTACATTCCATTGATGGTCACGCCCTTTTGAAGAGATCCAATAAACAGAATGGCCTTTGCACTCCCAAAAATCGGAGGCCATCACCTTCCCTGCATATGAAACGACCTAGGCTTTCTTTGGAGTAGGAGAGGAAACATTTAAGGAATCCAGCTGGATCTGGCCGAAACAGCGTCAGATTTTCCCGTGATATGATCCACTTAGCATGTTTTTCATCAGGTGTCAGAAGGTGTGGCATCCACACACACACACACACGCACACACACAACAAGGAGGTGGGCTAAAAAGTACCTGGCTTTGGGTAAGACAAGATACAGGACGATGATTGTATTCAACATATTTCCCTCGCAGATTCACACTTATTCTAGTGGTCCTTGAGTTTTTCTAAGTCCTATAAAAGAACTCGGTAGTTCCGAGGCACGCACATATGGGTGCCTGCATGTGTGTGTATGTGAATGGGTGTACATATATATATATATATATATATATATATATATATATATATATATATATATATATAAAAGTTAAAATTATATACGCACACACAGACACACACACATATAACACCGTCTAATAATTTAACTATAACCTGGAATGCTATCTATCTAACAATGAATACAGTATAATGTTCTAATAATCATATCTAAATTATCTTCAATTAAGACATTATTCATTGGCAATAATTTTTAAAATATTCATTAGTTTTGCATAAATTCTTAAATATCTTAATTATACCTCTTTTCGTTTTTGAAATTATTTGTAGTGCGTAATTTAAATCTTGTATGAATATTGTCTAAACTACCAAATTAAATTGTTGTTAGTGACTATTATTGTATAATTCCTATTGTTTCACTAATATACTTGTTTTCTTGTTTCTAACTAATATATTCTGTATAGATAACGATTACAAAAAAAAAAAAAAAAAAAAACCTTTTGTTCAAAGCACCTATCTCTCCGTGTCTAATTATTTCTACTTCAAACCAAATTATCTTGAGATTTTCAGTGTCGTACGAAGTAGTCATCACATTCAATAGTATTAACATTTTTACTATTTCGAATATCAAATAAGATGATTTAATTTATTTTGACTATGCGTGCGTATATGTATGTATGTGTGTGCGTGTGTAAATAGAAATAAGTAAATCAAATCATAATATACGAATATTTAGTATATGTTTAGTATACACACACACACACACACACACACACACACACACACACGCACACACACACACACACGCACGCAGACGCACACACACAAGCACACATACGTAATTATTTCACTGGAAATAAAGATTGTTGTTGTTGGCACTCCTTCGCTTACGACGTCGAAGGTTCCAGTTGATCCGATCAACGGAACAGCCTGCTCGTGATAATTTAGCATGCTCTTAAACATCACGGTTTCCTTGGCGTACCGATATTCTGTAATTTGTTTATATTTATTCATCCACATCATTACCTGGTTGTTATATAATTGGTGTTATTTCTGTTGAGGACAGGTTTGAACATTTTAAGAAAGCAGAAAAGCCTGGAAAACCGTGATGTTTAAGATCATGTGGATTGATCAAAAAGGTATTCTAAAAATTCAGCTGAGTGGAGCGTTCTAAGTGGTACTAAAGTTTTCAAGAACTCAACTGTCAGTTAAACACATTTGAAATCTGGTGAGTACACTCTGTATGAAAGCGCTAATTTGATTAAAATACCATAATAATAAAAAAATGAAAACCAGACTATGATTTAAAATTTAATAAACTGATATGTGTGTGTGTGTGTGTGTATTCTCTATATATAACGGAGTGTTACGAAAAAGGCCTAAACATCTTATCTAACTTTCATACCCATGACTCGACGTTCCTTTCATCTCCAATATTTTAGCTCATAAAACAAAGTTTTCTCGAATCTCCATTTCATTATTTAGTCTTATCGATTTCCTGTTCGGTTCTAACCTGTACACCCTCTGTCTATTATTAATTTAGTTACTATTTTATTGCGTTTTCATTAGAGAAATAGAGGCAACACGCATGACCTTTGAAGGGACACCGTGACTGCGGTGGGTGAGAAAAAGACCATAACTATTATAGATGGCAGCATATCAAACCATCAGAATATTTGAGAGCATTTCATAATTGTTGTAACAATGTAGACCTACGTGACGGCGAATCGCGGTAAACTACCCCAAGCGGGGTAAAAATTAAATTTTGGGGGGTTAAAATTATATTTAAAAAAACGTTCCTTCTTACAACAGAAAGTCTTCTTCTGGCAACACTACATCTGTCCAACGTAATGGATGTGTAAATAGTCATGGAAACGCATTCAATAAAATAGATTCAATAATCCTTTTGAATTCAAAGAATCTATGATTTCTTTCTGTCAAATCAATAGGATAACGTCAGTGTAAATAAGTATATCTTTGGGTAACTCGTTAAAAAGTTCCCCGGCCCTGGTGTAGATTCTATGTGCTAATGTCACCCAAAAGGCAGTTTTCTTGTAAAACTCATGATAGATTGTATCAAGAGTTGCTATGAAGTGTTACAGTTGCACAAATTGTGGTTTAACTCTCAGATGCTGTTGCCGCTTCTAGCCTTAGGCTAGTCGTCCTGTTTATCTTTTTCTTCTTTCAGTCATTAAAGAATTTTAGTGAAATAAATCGACCCCCAGTAATTGGCGGATGTTGAACTCGGAACGTAGAGATGAACGAAATGCCGCTATGTTTTTTCCTTGCCAGCTCGCCGCCCTCTGTAACATTTAATAATAATGACATTTGCTTCATATTTAGGAATGTTAGAAGGACACTAGATGGTCTCCCGTTTCTTTTTTTTTTTTTTATTGATACCACTTCTTGTCAAAAATATTCCCATGTAAAAAATCCTACATATCACTCATGAACACTTTGCCTTCAATCGGGGTCACGAGTGACTTCCAATGGTGATTTTGTAATGAACCCTCAAATTACGGTGATTCAAACTACATGACTTCAATTTTAAGAACTGATGAGAACGCAGATGTCAGAAATGGGCACGTCAGTGTCAACGCCATCACTGGAGCGATGCCATTCATAATATATATATATATATATATATATATATATTGAAAAAGAAACCATCAATTTTTTGGAAATGTAATCTAAAGAGAGGAGAAATCATAATTAAATGCAGATATCTATAAATGGAGTAATAATAGACGTCTTAACTTACGTTAAGGTGTATCATCGATGACTTCTGTGGTACACAACGAATATAAATATTCGTTCTATATTGTTGGAGCCACTGGGGGTATTCATTTTATAAGTCAATATGGAGTTTGGCTGTGTGGTGAGAAGCTTGCTTCCCAAACCACTGTGCCATCTTGGGGAAATGTCTTCTATAGCCTCTGGCCGACCAAAGCTTTTCCAGTGGAATTGGTAGACGGAAACTGAAAGAAACCTGTCCTATGTTTGTGTGTGTGTTGTATGAGTGTGTGTGTGTGTGTGTGTGTGTGTGTGTGTGTGTGTGTGTGTGCGCGTGTGTGTGTGTGCGTGCGTGCGTGTGCGTGCGTGCGTGTGCGTGTGTGTACCTCTGTGCCTATATTTGTTTCCACATTACCGCTTGACAACCTGTGTTGGTGTGTTTATATCCCTGCAATATAGCGGTTCCGCAGAAGAATAAGTACCAGGCTTTAAAAACAATAAATACTGGGGTTGATTCAGTAAGCTAAATTTTTAAGGCAGTGTCCCAGCAGTCTAACGACTGAAACAAGTAAAACTTGTTTAAAACGTTATATACTTAATTTGTATTAAATTTTGACCACTAGTGCAAAAGAAAATGGGGGGGGGGAAATGGGCTTGGTAGGCAAAATATTAAGCTCAGGCATACAGGCGTCATTCACAAGTAAGCTAGACGCCTTACATTAATCTTACATTGCTTTCATAAGCGCAGACCTTGTAAACATTCTTTAATTGGAACATGACAATAATACTTTCTTTCAAAAGCACAATGACACGATCTTCACATCTTCATACTTTCTCGTCATGAATTGCATGGCTAAAACACACAAAATCATTATAGTGATAGGTCTTCGGAAATGTTGGATAATATGTAATTCTCAAAAGTTCATTTATCTTTAATATTAATAATTAATTTCTTTCGGTTATGTCAAATCTCAACGTTTGATGTTTGTGGCTAAGGATTGTAAACAATTCCAGTTTATAATTGGTATACATTCTCATCGATCAACTTTTAGATAAAGATAACATGAAAGAATTCTATAACTCGAATTCTCATTGGTCATTTTGAAAGATGATAAACGGAAACACTTGCCTCTCACAATATAGAAATATTATTCATGGCCCCAGCAGACAAAATGGCAAAAGCGTTGCCCCAGAGGATAGTGAGGTAGATGCGCTGTAACATCCACTCTAACTCATGGTGCTTGCACTTGCGGACAGCAATCTTCACTACGATAGCAATGAGCAGGGATATGGTCTACGGACCAAGAACGCCAGACTGCTACAGTCTCGACCATAAACCTGTCAGAGAACGACCGATACCTTAAGAGTTGTGATTGATCTATGACAAATGAAATAAAATCTATGCATTTGTCATGCTGGTCAAATACCGAGATCACTGCAATTGACTTGCCTCTTCGACGAAATGTTGCTGCCCTTATATTAAAATTATTTTGGCTTAACCCTTTGAATGTCGAATATTTTGCTTAGTAGTATTTAGTTTCGGCTTTGGGATAAAATAGGACACCTCCGAACGCTGGGATTGTATTGAATGAACTGATAGAAAAGTGGGAAATGAAAGACTTAGAAACCGGCTTAGACAGTTACAACTCTTGAAGCTAATAAATTTATACACTACACCAATGTGAGCACACTACAGCGAATCATCTACATCAGTTTTAGATATAGTTTTTATCAGTTTAGCCAATAGATTAGCGTACATGATGTATTTTCAGGTAGTTATCTGCACAGAATACAATTTTGTAATCTATACGCTCAATGGAAGCATGACGAGGAAGCAGTGATCCGGTGACGGGCCATTGAATCTATATGCCTCGGTTCGAAGAATTGTCAGTTACGATTAGCGAAATAGTTAAGTAGAAATTGACGGGCCACCATCATTAAGAGGTGGTGACTCTTGCTAAAGAGAAGAACAAAGAAGCATCTCTTAGATTTAGTAACGAAGTAGCGATAGAGAACGGGGAATATATGAGCTGGTAATAAATCAATTAGCAGTGAAGTGTCGAAGGAGAAACGATGGATCACTGTTAAAAGTGCAATCAGATCGCTCGGCGCTTCTTTGAGGTTATTCGACGTATGGACATTTCCGGCGCCCTGTCTGATGATAAACCATGTCTCTTAAGGCTCACTTCATGAAAAACAAAAAAAATGTTGCCTATATCTGCCCTACATCCTGGATGTAAGCCTTAAAGTCATTCACGGTGTGAGAAGATTTATATCTCCCACAACCGAATGCAATGCGCAATTGTGTGGTGAATTTTTTGGGGGATGATGTTCATGTTGAACTGCCGTAACACACTTAAAAATCATTAACAAAGACCCCAGTGCAATGAAAGCGGAAGAAGATTATTTGATATGATAAAGCAAATGACGAGAGAAAGGGTGGAAAGTCGTGTAAGATACTAGAGATTCAGATCAGTTTGCCGACATTTTAACGGCAGATCATGAACAGAATTTGCAGAAAGGTTGTGAATGATTTTAAAATTTAATCATACATGTTTTTGTTATCAGTAAATTGCAGATTTTAAGCATAATTAACCTTAGAGATAAAACTTATAAAATATTTATGAATTTAGGTTTTAAAATTACAGTATCTTATCTAAGGTTTTAATTGCCAATAAAAACATCTTTCAAGCCAGGTTTATATTCGGAACACCAGCAAAGAGTGCTGTGATAATGTCTTTATTCAATAAACTGCTATTATATATCATTAAACTGTCATTATACTCATACTGTATGGTCTACGTTATCTTTCTCTGTAGGTCACAATTACGGTGCACCAGCAACGTACACAATATTTAAAACTTGCTTAATGTTGGGGGAAAGAAAAGTCACACATGTGTGTGTGTGTGTGTGTGCGTTTATATATATATATATATATAAATATGTGTATACATACATACAAACATATATATACACATATATATACATATATATATGTATGCATACCAAAACATCTATACACACATTATATATACACATGTATATGTATATATATATATATATATATATATATATATATATATATATATATATATATATATATATATATATATATACATATGCAAACAAACATAAATATATAAACTAACATATATATATATATATATATATATATATATGACAGAATTTAATTTATATCCATAACGAAAAGCGTACAAGTGCACACGCTTACTTGCACACACACACATACACAAACTCACATTCACCCTGTGTATGTGCCCGCGTGCGTGCGTATTTATAGCTGTAAATGAAATGAACCGAAAACCAGCTCTGTCATATAAGTTGAAGTAAAATTTATATACCATTCTCGGGGGACAAAAATCATATTTCTGCATGATAGATAGTGTTCACATCACGCCGACTACGTATGTGTCATCAGCCGAACGGCAAAGAAAAAAGTGAAGGAAAAAATTATCATGTCCCGCGTGAAAAGAATTATATGTACTGTAGCAATATGTGTGTTCCATGCCGATGAATACGTTATTTTAACTTGATGTCGAACATCTGAAATCTCCTCAGCATATAGATGTTTAAAATGTTTCCGAGCATGTGCATGTATATATATATACATATATATATATATATATATATATATATATATATATATATATATATATATATATATATATATATATATATATATATATATATATATATATATATATATATACATTGTTGTATTTCAGGATGGTCGTTCTTTTGCCAAATAAACACACGCACTATATATTCGTTCTTCAGTCGCTTATTGCTTATTTTATTTGAACTCATGTTCATCGTTCCGAAATCTTTCGTCACGCATCTGTGACCTTTTCAGCGTTACTTTCAGTCTTTGTGCGTTCTTTTGTTCAACTTATTTCATTATGTTCTTCTATGACGTGGATCCTTTCATGCGCATACATTTGTGTCCGTGTGTGTGTATGTACATGTGTGTATGTATGTGTGAGTGTGTGTCATTGTACTTAATAGCTCTACGACCTTCCTCTCCAGCCCCAACCACTCCCACGTTGCTGCTGCTGTCCTTGGACCCGAAACTTGGTACAAGAAAGAACTATATCAACATAAGATTTCACCTCAGGAACCTTGCAATACAAATTCGTGTGGCTATGTGGTAAGTAGCTTGCTTACCAACCACATGGTTTCTTGTTCATTCCCACTGCGTGGCACCTTGGACGAGTGTCTTCTACTATAGCCTCGGGGCAACTAAAGCTTTGTGAGTGGATTTAGTAGGCGGAAACTGAAAGAAGCCCGCCGTATATATGTCTATATATGTTTGTGTGTGTGTATATGTTTGTGTGTCCGTGTTTGTCCTCCCAACAGCACTTGACAACCGATGCTAGTGTGTTTATGCCCCCGTAACCTAGTGGTTCGGCAAAAAAGATAGATAGAATAAGTACTAGGCTAACAAAGAATAATTCCTTGCTCGACTAAAGGCGGTGCTCCAGCATGACCGCAGTCAAATGACTGAAACCAGTAAAGGAGTAAGAGTATACTCAGTAATGAGTATGTTCACTATAAAGAGAATCGTACGATAACTTTAACCGTAAACGATGCCAAAGTTATGGCTGTGTGGTAAGAGGCTTGCTTTCCAATTACATGTTTCTGGGTTCTGACCCACTTCATGGCACTGTGTGCTGGTATTGTGTATTACAGCCCTGGGCTGACCATAGCTTTGAGATTAGATTTGGTATATGGAAACTGTGTATATATACATACATATATATGAATGTGCGTGTGTGTATGTTTATTTGTCCCTCACCACCGCTGAGTAAACGGTGTTATTTTCTTTACGTCTTAGTAATGTAGCGGTTCGGGAAAAGAACACGATAAAATAAATAAATATCAGGCTTAAAGATAAGTAAAACATACAAAAAAAAAAAAAGAAACTCCTATATACACATACATATACATACTTTGAGTGTGTGTGCTTTATTACGGCCGTGCCAGCTATAATCTATTCAAGAATGGCATATCTGAAATAAAATCGATGTTTATAAATTGTAATTTTAACTAATCAATCTATTATACAATCAATCGATCAATCAGTTTATTGTAAATTACATTTAAGAGCAGACAGGCTGCTTGTTTCAGTGTTCAATTTTTCTTCTTTACTTTGTTACTTTTTCAATCATCTTAAAATTAACAACATTTTATTCACATTATTGTTGAAGAATTTTTTTAATGCAAATATATAAATAAATCGTAAAAAGAGAGAGAGTAAGGTAAATGTAAACTAATTTTTTTTTACATTATTAACAACCTCCTAAGCAGACCGAGTGCAGATACGAGCAGCAAATGGGAACCGGTATTAAGGAAGAATAGAAAAATATTAGATTTATAAGCCCTAAAATTCACTCCATAATTGCCCACGGGCATATGGCGCAGTGGTTCAGAGCGCGGTCTACTAACCCTGAGTTCGAGTCCAAGTTGTAACCTTTATGATACATATTATTTATATTATGTATATATATATACTACATTCAGATACACATATCCAGCTTCAGGAAGAATATCCTCTAATTGTCATTTGACTAAAAATCAGATTCTCTCCGGAATTTATTTCATTTTTAATTCTTCTTTTCGTCACACGAATTAATTATTCAGATAATGGACATTTTCTTCATTAATCCGCGTGATATCATAATTATTTGAAATTTCTTCATTTAAGTTTTTGACATTACCTTTCTTGTTTATTCAGCTGGCGGTCCTAAAGTACACGTATACGTTTCCTTCTACTAATATGATCACATCACTAAGGCAGTGAGCTGGCAGAATCATTAGCATGCCGGCATTTTGTATACCTCTATGTTGTGAGTTCAAATTCCACCGAAATCGATTTTGGCTATCATCCTTTCGTGGCCGATAAAATAAGTACCAGTTGTGCACTGAGAGCATGGTAACCGACTTACCCACACCTCTGAACTTGCTGGCTTCGTGCAAAGATTTCAAACCGATATTATCACAACCCTAATGCAAAGTGCTAGCTTAATCTTTTGCATTCCGGACAAAATGGTTATCGGCATCTCAACCGTATTTACATTACGAATTTCAAATACCCCGGAAGTTGAATTTGATTCTCATCCTCCTGGGGTCGATAAAACAAGTACCAGTTGAACACTTGGCTTAATGTAATCGATGTTCCCTCTTTACGAAATTGAAGGCCTTGTGCTGAAATTTGAAATCAATATTTTCACAATCCCACGATTGTAACTAATTTGACCTCACTGTTGTAGAAATCACATTTCTTAGAAACAGGAAAAAACAACGAGGCGTCTCCTAAAATTGCTTCCGTTACTCTATGATGCAGCTAGCAACATTACTGCACTCAACAATTCGACGTCTGATATAATAGCCTATCCTCTGCTGTCTTATTAATTTTTGTCACCAGAACGATCGTGCGTTGCAGGAGACTCTCAATGACAACAGAATGAGTGAAGTGCTTCTTCGAATCAATAAAATCTACAAAATCCATCGATCCATCCATCCATCGATCCATCCATGCATGCATGCATGAATGTGTGTTTGTGTGTGTGTGTGTGTGTAAGGTGGCGAGCTGGTAGAATCGTTAGCACGCCGGGCAAAATGCTTAGCGGTATTTCGTCTGCCGTTACGTTCTGAGTTCAAATTCGGCCGAGGTCGACTTTGCCTTTCATCCTTTCGGGGTCGATAAATTAAGAACCAGTTACGCACTGGGGTCGATGTAATCGACTTAATCCCTTTGTCTGTCGTTGTTTGTCCCTTCTATGTCTAGCTCTTTGTGGGCAATAAAGAAATAAGAATCGTTAGCACGTCGGGCGAAATGCCTAGTGGTATTTCGTCTGCCGCCTAAGTTCACAGTTCAAATTCTGCCGAGGTCGACTTCAGCTTTCATCCTTTCGGGGTCGATAAATTAAGAACCACTTGAATACTAGGGTCGAAATAATTATCTAGCCCCCTTCCCAAAAGATTTTCAGTAGCAAAGATATGAATTTGAGGTGGAGGTGTTGAGTTGAATGGACCATACCCAGCAATATCATTACAATTATTATTTATAAAGGCAGTGAGCTGGCAGAATCATTAGCACGGCGGGCGAAATGCTTAGCGGCATTTCTTCTGCCGCTACGTTCTGAGTTCAAATTCCGTAGAGGTCGACTTTTCCTTTCATTCTTTCGGGGTCGGTGAAATAAGTACTAGTTACGCACTGGAGTCGATATAATCGACTAGCCCATTTTCCCAAAAAATTTTCAAGTCTTTGTGTCTAGAGTAGAAATAATAATAATTATTATTTATTTTATCGACTCAGTACATATAGAAATGCGCAAAGGGTGGATATTAAGCTTTTAAAGGAAGATGCACTGTTGTCGCTCTGAGAGCTTTCTTTTATTCTTCTCGACTCTTCTATTGTCTTTCTATTTCACTCTATTCTTTTATGTTTTCCATTTTTGAGTGGAAGCGAGACGGATAGACAATGAAAAGTAGCTTCAATTCTTTTATCTTTTACGTGCTTCGGTGATTAGAATGCGGCCAAGCTGAGGCATCGCCTTGAAGGATTTATAGCTGAACGAATCAACCCAGTACTTATTCTATCGATATTCTTTTGTCGAACTGCTAGGCTACGAAGAACGTAAACAGACCAACACCGGTCATCTCGTGGTGGGGATGGACACACACACATACACACGTAAACACACACACAGACGCACCCAACCACAAACACACACACACACACACACACACACACACACACACACACACACACACACACACACACACACACACACACACACATATATATATATATATATATATATATATATATATATATATATATATATACGACTGGCTTCCATATAGTTTCCGCCGGCCAAATTCACTTACAAGGCATTGGCCGGCCTATGGAAAAACAGGAAGACGCTTGCTCAAGATGTCATTTAGTGATACTGAACTGGAAACCAAGCGGTTGCAAAGCAAATTTCTTAAGCATACAGCAACACAGAAATGGTAAAAATCACACAACCATGTGGAAATAATAAAAAAAGAAATGTGAAAGAAAGAAACCAAAATAGAAGACTTTGAGCAAAAAAAAAATAATAATAATAAATAAATAAATAAAGAGGAGTGAGAAATAAAAATAAAAGAAACCTGAGAGAAAGGAATGGAAAATAGGTTAAAGTTAGCAAATTTAGGAAAATATACGAATTTAGAATATGTTGTGACACGTCTTATTGTTCTTGTCAAGCCGTGCTTCACATTGGTACAAACCCTATTTTCTTACCATTCATATATTTTCATCATCATCGTTGTAAAACAAGTCTCATCGAGCGTACATTCCTATGCTAGAAAATATTCCAGCCGTGACAATCATGTTGGCTTTTTTTTTGTCTTTTTCTGTTTTTGTATTCATGCAATGCTTTCTTTCTTTAGCAAAATGGTTGCTTGTGATTTGAACGGAGCATATCTTCTATTTCTGTTTTGGTTCTGTTATTTTCTTTATCTCGTTTACGTGTTCGAGGCTGTGGCTATGCTGGAGCACCACCATTTGTCAACGTTTCTTCGTTTGATATAATTCTATTGTAAGCTCATGACATATATATCAGCGAGCATATTTAATTTGCTTGGTCTTCTCCAAATATGCTTAATCAATACGCGTTTAACTCTTTCTATATCGTAGCGTGACAGAATTGTTTTCTAGAGTCGAAGGGAATTTCTTTTATTTGTTTCTACCTCTATTTCATGATGTCAAATCTAAGTGCTTTTATATGTCTAGACATGAATTTAATTGTTGATTCCCACCAAAATCTTTTATATATGTTTTGGCAATGCACCTAGAATTAAACATTTCTTTAATCGCTACGGTCAATTTATTGCAATCATTTTCACTCCAGTTTTTCAGTACATTTGTTTAATCGGGAATCGTTGCATTTTATTGCAACCAAAAATACCTACGCTACCATTCTGCTGCCTCAATTAAACAAAATTATTCAAGTACTTTTGTAGTGTTCGATGGTCATTCTGAAAGTGATGGTCATTGTGAAAAAATTTAAATGACTCGGCCGATCTTGTTTCTTCCTACGGGAAGATCTCGCGTTTCTTTTCTAATACCCAGCTTTAGAAACTTCAGCGCTCCTCAGTGCATTGGGCGCCAAGCTTCTTCCACCGACTTCATTTAACCTAAACGCTTAAACATCCATTCCATCTAATATTGGCTTGAAATGTTGGCATAAGGTCAGAAGGCTCAGTGGAGAGTATAAGTCGTTACATCGATCCCAGTGTTCAATTGATACTTATTTTACTGACTCCGAAAGAATAAAAGGTAAGGTCGACCTCGGTGTAATTTGAACTCAGAATGTAAGGACAGACGAAATGCTGTTAAGCATTTTGCACGGTATGCTAACAATTCTGTAAGCTCGCCGCCTTTATTCCGCATAATATTGACTGCCTTCAAGACAATATGACATGTCCACTGCCAAGTGAACTTCGGTCAGTCCCTTCAAGTGATACAAAAACTATGGTTGATTTTCAGTGCTATTGATCGGCAAAACACTGAAATATGGCCAGCCAGACGGAATAGGCGCTGTGCTACCATTTTGTGCCGTAGTCACGACCTCTCTCTCCTAAGAAACTCAGAAATATACATGGCTATTATTATTACTTTATATAGTTCTCGTGGTTGAGTATCGATCTTTTTTCAGCTAAAGGTTTTCTCCCAGAAACATCATTTCCCCTCACATTAGCTCACTTGCTTTCCATTCAACCTTGTTCGAAACTCATTACTTACACGATTTTGGCTCTTTTTCTTTCGCAATGTTTGAAGATCCTCTTTGAATTTTGAATATTGTAAACAATATCTCTAATTTTATCATTATTTCTTTCTAGCAAATCATTTTTATAGCTTTTCCTGTTCCTTGTCAAAATTAATTTATTTTTTCATATCTATTATCCAAATCATTTTACATTCTATCACTTCATATAATTTTCTTTATTTTTCTGTGATTACTGTGAAATAGTTATATATTTGTATCAGGTCTCTTAGATTATATTAACAAGGTAGGTTTTTTTCTTCTATGAATATCAAGCTGGATATTATAATACACAAATCACTTTGTAGGGTTGTCTTTTCTCTTATATCTGATGTCCTTGAAAAAGTGGCGAATAATTTATTGATTTTTATATTTGAAATTGATTTCAAATTTTGACTCAAGGCCAGCAATTGTGGAAGAGTGTACAAGTCTCTTACATCGATCCCAGTGCTCAACTGGTATTTATTTTACCGACCTCGAAAGGATGAAAGGTAAAGTCGACCACAGTAGTGTTTGAATTCAGAATGTCAAGTCGGAAGAAATGCCGTTGAGCGATTTTTCCGCCGCGATAAGGATTCTGCCAGCTCGCTGCTAGCTTTTATATTTAATATTAGTTTCAAATTTGGGCACAAGGCCAGCAATTGCGAAGAAGCCGCAACTCGATTTTATGGACCCTAATGTTCAGTTGATACTTATCGACCCCGAAAGTATGAAGAGCAAAGTAGAACTTGATGGACGTAAATACGAACGTAACAATTCCACCAGCATGCCGCCATTTTGTATATTTAATATTGGCTTCAAATTTTGTCACAAGGCTAGCAATTGCGAGGAAACAGCGGCTCAATTTTATGGACCCCAGTGCTTAACTGGCACCCATCAACCCCAAGAGGACGGAGAGAAAAGTAGACTTCGATGGACGTAAAGACGGACGAAATGTTAAGCATTTTGCCCAGCGTGCTAACGATTCTGCTAGTATGCCTCCTTTTTCAATATTTGATACTGACTTCAAATTTTAGCACAAAGTCAACAATTGCGAGGAAGCTGCAAATCGATTTCTATAGACCCCAGTGCTCAACTTATCGACCCCGAAAAGACAAACAGTAAAGTAGACGCTGATGAACGTAAAGACGGACGAAATGACATTAAGCATTTTATCCGGCGTGCCAACCATTCCGCCAGCTCGCCGCCTTTTTTAATATTCAATATCAATCTCAGTCTTATGGTTTCATAATCAACTACTCTATATTTTACTATCCTATATGTTTCTACCTCAAATTAAATATTTATGGAGTTATTCTAGTTTTAATGTCGTGATGTCAGAGTCTAAAAAGGTATATTACTTGAGGTGTTTTGTATAAATTTGTCTTTTTATTTGGCTCACTTTTGTTGACATTTCTACTTTTATATGGCTATTTATAATTAGCTTTACTGGATGAATGTGCAGCTTTTCTTTTTATTAGTTTTTTTTTTTTTACTGGTTGTTTAGTTGTCTATGTAAATGTAAATCTTATTTTATGACATAATTATTTATTGTACCGAAGTTGTCTTTTTCTATTTTCTGTATTTTACAGTCTGATTATTTGTTTTTCCTTTTAAATTGCATTTGCCTTGATATTCGGTTGCATTCGATACGCATGTCGCTACTATCAAAGAGCTTACTTTGCGGTCGTAGAATATTTGGTAATAGATCAATACCATGCATTTTATCATCTCCTCACTTAAGAATATAGGTGCTACTGACTTCAGTAACGGCCTGATTTACCAATAACAGTTATTTACAAATATAGATCTCTTGCAAAACCCCATTTATTACTATTTTCTAGACAACATTCCAGCTTGCTAGAAAAGTTATAGTTGTTAGGGATTTGTATATTATTGGCAAAAATATGATCAATCTGTAACGTTTGGAAGTTTTTTTTTTTTTTTTTTGTATTTATAAAAACATATTCAGCGTTGATTCACATATTTTTAGGTTTCTACTGAATCGTTCTGCGAAATTTTTGTACAGTAGATTAGCATTTCCACTGCAAATCTTCTATGAATCTTCTCGGTGCCTTCCCCCACTCCGACTTCATTATGCTGGGTCATGTTTTCGCTATTATTGTACTAATTGTCAGATAAATTCGTTAGTTCGTTGCTCTTCCCCATTATTCATTGTAATCCTTTTCAATAATATTTGAAAGAACACAAAGGATTATTCTACCATAATGTTTTATGATTTATTTTTGTGTGTGCAGTTTTAATCTTCCTCTACAACATCTGTTTATCGTTTTTGAACTTTGAATACAATTTACCAGACATATGATGAAAGGGTGCCAGGACGAAAAAAAAAAAAGAAAAGGAACGAATTTATCTGACAACTTGCATGTCTATAATTCTACATAATGTGATTCTATATTCCCTGCAAACATAACTCGGTATTTTTATTGTTAGTGTATCTTCTATCTTGATATTTAATTTTGATGGAACACTTCCACATTTTTTCCCCGATAATTTGATTTGTTGTAAGAAACGCTCACGTTCAAATTTTCCTATCCAGTGTATCCAGCAAGTCTTTTCTACGATCATTTGTTTTCATTTTGCTTCTCTTCTTTACAATTTTTATTTTTTTCATTCACCTTCGTCGTATCAGAGCCACCCAATGTACATCCGGAGTATAGGATGTCATTCCTTTCTCTATTTTACTTTTGTTGATATTGCACTGAATATTTTCTTTCCAACATTTAATGGCGAGATAGATTGGGAAGGGGAACGACTTAATCTATTTGAGGAGAAGCTGTTTTCACTCAATACAGTCATGGCTACTGTTTGCTCCTGTGAAAAGTATTTATTGCAAAGCCTGCTTCTATTTGGTTTATCATTTCCCGAATACGTTTATTTATCTTAGCTTTCGAAGGTGGTTCCTTTCTTCGAAGGTGTTTGTTTTCGTTGTGATCAGTTCTATTTTCTATGTATTGTTCTTCAGAGGCTTTCTCTCTCCCTCGTTATTACAGATAGTTATTTTGTTGCATGGTACGTTAATTTTTTTTTGTTTTTTTTTTGTTTTTTGAACGGTTGCTAGATTCAAGAATTTTCTTTTGTAGTAGATGCGTATTCGCATGCTTGCTTCTGTGAGTTATTGCACTTTCTCCTTTTTTGTTGTTCTTTTTTTTTTCATTATCTGCTTATCTGGGTAGTACATCGATTCGATATCTTTGCGTGAGATGTGCCAAAAAGTGTACTATTTGAATTGTACCATTGATTTGAAAGTGCCTTGCATAGTACGTGGCATCTGCCTAGCTGGGTTATTGTTTTGACTTGGGAAAGAGTTGTAATTCCCCGATATATATATATATATATATATATATATATATATATATATATATATATATTATTTGTTCATTACACATTTTAATGCAATATTAGCAGTCCTTCTGTGGGTTATTTTCACTGAAAAGCTGAACTTATATCACTCTGCTTCGGGAAAGTGCAGTGTTCTCTTATATGCTAAATATGTTGTTATGCTTTGCTATTTATTCCTTTTACTTCCAAATGCTCAACCTAATATGTATACGTTGCTTAGTGGTGCAGTTTTCTGAATGCCGTTCGTATGTTTACGTTCTCGATTGTCGATTATGTACCTTAATGCATTGTATTTAATCATTTCAAATTATTAAGCAAAATAATTAAACAAAATTAACAAGGGCGACGAATATATTTGCTCCATTTCTCTGGGATTTGATTCCAAAATATGCTGAAGTCAAATCTGCCTTTCATCCTTTCAGGGTCTATAAAAAGTAGTGACCCAGGCCGGTGGTGTGGCGGAACTGGGTTGCTTTACATTATCAGTTCCAACTCTCAGTGTTCTAACGGTAAAGTCTCTTACAGTACTGTCACGGCGGCCTTTTCTTTGGATAAACATCATTGGCATAGAGAAGGGATATTACATGCGTTGGTATGTTAGTATACTTCATCGTGGCCGAATTTACATTGCCTTGAGAGGAAAGGCTCCGTATTTATCACCATCTGATGAAAACTAAATATAAGGACTTAGTAGACGAGGCCATTATCAAGTACGGGGCCTCCCCAATCCGTACCAACTTTCCAGGAAGATCGGCTCGCTGTAACCTGCTATGGAACCCATGCAACTGAAGGAGGTCCTGAAGGAGATAAGCACGGCTGCTGAAACCAGCTAAAATTGCTCATGCTTAATAAGAAACTGCAAGTGCGATCCTTAGGCAAGCGAAGACTAATTCCGACCCCACTTGTATGATCAGTCGAAGCGTACAGGCAAATGGCAAAACGCTTGTGACCCTCTGATACTTGCTGGTAATACGGGTGGATTTACAACATTGCCATGGATTCAGAAGAGCTAGCAAAGCCTTTGAGCAGCTCCTTTATATCGTATGGTTGGCACTCCGTCGGTTACGACGACGAGGGTTCCAGTTGATCCGATCAACGGAACAGCCTGCTCGTGAAATTAACGTGCAAGTGGCTGAGCACTCCACAGACACGTATACCCTTGACGTAGTTCTCGGGGATATTCAGCGTGACACAGTGTGTGACAAGGCTTACCATTTGAATTACAGGCACAACAGAAACAGGAAGTAAGAGTGAGAGAAAGTTGTGGTGAAAGAGTACAGCAGGGTTCACCACCATCCCCTGCCGGAACCTCGTGGAGCTTTAGGTGTTTTCGCTCAATAAACACTCACAACGCCCGGTCTGGGAATCGAAACTGCGATCCTAGGACCGCGAGTCCGCTGCCCTAATCACTGGGCCATTGCGCCTCCACTTATATTGTATATGCGGCAAAATATATCCAACGTTTATTTCACCTTCATAAAAATCTTACCCATGACTACATCTACTTCCTCCCATAAAGAGGGTCTACTGTGACTGATAGAGGCTCTAAGCGTTTATTCATCCAAATGTATCTGCTATTATGGGAAATGTTTGTTTTAAATCCCCTCCTTGTGGTGATTTCTTCTTTCCAAAATCATTATATTGGGATAGTTATTTTTTTTAGATATATAATATTGTCTGTTGTGATTGATATATCGATTAAGGAACATTTCTTTTCCCGATCGTCTTTGACAATAATGTTTGATCGATTTGCTTAATCTCCCTGTCTGTATAAATTATTGTCATTTTCACATATCACCACTATTCTCAACACTACCGTTACCACCACTACCGCATCACCACCACCACCACCACCACCATCAGCTGCAGCACTACTACCGCCGCCGCCACCACCACCAACATCACTACAACCGCCATTCCTACCACCATCACTATCATGATCATCATCACCACCGCCGGCACCGCCGCCGACGCCACCACCACGGCCACCACCGCCACGATCATCACCATCGTCCTCTTCATTCTTCTGTTTTGAATGAATTGTTATTTATTTCTGCAGCACCAAATCTCCACTAGGTATAAACGACAGGAAGATGCTGCGTGCGGTAAAGAAGAACAAATAAATTATATCTTGTGAAAGCGACACAGAATAAATACATTTTGTACATTTCATTCCCGAAGTACGAAATGCTTTATTGTCTCTATAGACGTATGGTGCCGGAAATCCTATATTCCTTTATCTCCTCTACCCTAATATTCTAGCAATAATCTCATCATTATCACCCATATATATTTTTAAATGCATATAGCGGACCTTCATGGCAGTTACTTAATCAGAAGAGATTCATACGTCGTTAACGAGTCACGTGTCTTTCGCCACCATCACCATCATTATTATACACTTCTTGCCTATATCTTCGCTTTGTAATAGTAATATAGCCGAATGGTTAAGAGTTTTGTCTTGCAGTCATTAGGTCTCGGTTTCGGTTCCACTCTCCGTTACCATCGACAAGCATTATTTTCTAAAGACCAGGGTTGACTCAAATGTTCTGAGTAAAAATTGAGGTGGACGGAAACTTTGCAAAAGTCATCCGATGGATCGAACCTGCAATTCAAGGGCAACCTTGTCACACAGTACCGTGCCAATTCTCAGTACATTGCTACACAGTACCTTGCCTGAGAATTCCTTTAAAAGCACACGTGTGTTTGGAATACTCAGCCATTTACATACTAATTCAATGAATTTTCTGGTTGAATTGATTAAGCATCTTTGGTCATGGAGTGTTACTACTGAGCAGCCCGGTAGATGAAAATAGTGCTGAAATTAGCGGTTACCGACAACGTATGTATGATCATTGGAGAGAAACGGGATTGTTTCAATTCACGGAACAGAAACTATGTGATCAAGCTAGAGCAATAAGAAAAAAATCGTTGGTTCACAGAACTAGAGCTCGAAGCTATCTAAAGACGGGTCCTGGAAAATAGCAGCAGAGATAACGATGAAAATATAGTTCTTACTAATAAGTGTAATCTCATAGCACAGGAAAGGAGCAGTGGTAGCTTACTTGATGAGAGACATATAGATGATCTAAAAAAGGACAATAAAACTGATGGTGAAATGAAGATGAACAAAGGCAATCTACAACAGAATAAAGGCAAGACTACAGGAGAATGATAGCGACATTATTTGCAGCCTTAAAAAGGTTGATCGATGGACACTTAACCAAGAAACGAAAAATGTCACTGAAATTCTGAAATACATCAGAACAAACAACATCACAGCAACAAATAATTTGATCAAGGAAATAAGTTTTGTCGTAGCAGAAAACGTGGGTGTTAATGTCAAGAAAAAGAAACATAATGAGAGTGACAAAAGAAAAGATCTATGGTGGAAAAGAAAAATCCATTCAGGATTAAACATGCTCGCGAAGGAAATCTCTGTGTTAGACCGAAAAGAGAAAGGGGAGCTTAAAAACAAACAAAAATACAGGGTGCTGAAAAGGAAGTATAATACTGAAAGAAAGGGCCCGAAAGCAGTAGTGGAGGAATTGAAACAGTACCTCGTTGCAAAGAAACCAAATATGGTAAGATACGACCAAAGAATGAAGGGTTACCACCAGAATAGGTCATTCAGAGTAGAACAGAAAATATTCTATAAAGAAATAAATGGATGGTGTACAGATCAAAAATTGATACCAGATAACAATGAAAGACAAAGTTTTTGGAGTGACATCTGCAGCAAAGACAAGAAACACAAGAAGGATGCTGAATGGTTGCAAGTACTGAAACAAAGAGTAGTCTGTCCAAAACAGGCAGAACTAATCATTTCAGTCAGGGATGTGAGGGAAAGCAGCAAAAAAATGAGCAACTGGACGGCCTCGGAACTAGATGGATTTCAAGGCTACTTGATCAAACGATTTGGTGAATGTCATGCACGAATAGCAACGCAACTCAACACCTTGTTAAATGCCGACCAAGTGACACCAGATTGGTTGACATTGTGTAGGACAGTACTGTGCTTGAAACACATCGAAAAAGGCAATACGGTAGACAATTACAGGCCGATATCCTGTTTGTCACTTATGTGGAAGTTATTGACTGGAATACTCGCAGAGTCAAGATACGAACATCTGGAAAAAATGGAGCCCTGCCACATGAGCAGAAGGGTTGCAAGCGTAAGTGCAGAGGTGTCAAGGATCAACTCGTAATAGACAAAGCTCTACTCAGAGACTGCAAGAGGAGGAAAAGTAACTTAGCCATGTCATGGATCGACTATCGTAAGGCGTACGATATGATCCCACATTCTTGGATTATGGAGTGTATGAACCTATTTGGTATTGCATCGAATGTTGAGCGATTGCTTGAAAAAGTATGGCGAATTGGAGGACGGGCCTGACAGCATACGGAAGAAGTTTAGCGACAGTAGAAATTAGGAAGGGCATTTGCCAAGGGGACTGCCAGTCCCCACCGATCTTTGTACTGTGCTTGATACCACTAACACTGATTCTGAGGAAAGCAAAAGCTGGGTATGTATTCAAAAGCCGCCAACAAAAAGTCAGCGATTTGTTATTCATGGATGACCGCAAACTTTATGGTAAATATGAAGCCCAAGTCATTTCCCTCGTTGATACGGTGCGTACCTTCAGTGCTGATATCAGAATGGGTTTCTGACTGAGAAAGTGTGGTGTGTTAGTCTTATCAGACGGGTAGTCATGATGGGTATAATGGGCTTCGTATGCCCCTCAGCACCACCTCAATATCAACATGAGCTATCAAAGCCGCTCTTTTTTATGTTTGCTGAGATGCATCTGAACAGCACCGTTCTTCTCTCCTCTGCTTCAATTACCTCTGATGAGAGCATCAGATTTGCCCTCTTGTTCTCTTGTTTAATTAGTTTCCATGCCTCTAGGAGCATCTGCTCCCTATTTGTTGTGAGGCCTATGGTATATCGGTGTTTGGTCTCGGCTGCTGCTGCCGCAAAACTATTTTTGATATTTTTATTTGTATTGTTTTCGTTGTTGTTTTTGTTGTTATCACTGTTGCTGCTGCTGCTGTTGTCATTTCTACTGCTGTTAGTGTTTCTGTTACTATTGTTGTTACTGTTCGTTGTACTGTGTACCATGACGTTCATGTCCTTCTCCTCCTCCCCTTCCCCTGTATGGTTGCCCGTGACAGAGGGAAGAGGTAAGTCTTCATCTATTACCATATTTTTAGGAGGATTTGTTTTGCTTTTCCTCAACTCTTTCAAGTCGCGCTCCGTCATCTTGTTGAGTTGTATTGATTTCATTAAATCTTAACGCCCACCGAATTTATATGGTGGACCAAAAATCGCCCCTCTGGGGACTACACAAACATAAAAACTCACTAATAGGTTCCTGGTAATTCTATTCACAACTTGGAATAAAATAATTATTGCAAAAACACACCAAACCACGTGTAAATAAATATTTTGAAACGAACTTACTTGGAGCGTTCGAAAACACGTCCGATGTGTTCAGCAAGAAATATAATAATAATAATAATAATAATAATAATAATAATAATAATAATAATAATAATAATAATAATAATAATAATAATAAAAATAATGATGATGATAATAGGCACAAGGCCTGAAATTTGGTGCGGCTGGGTAAGTCGATCACATCGATCGTAGTACTTGACTGGTACATAATTCATCGACCCCGAAAGATTTAAAAGCAAAGTCGACCTGGGCCGAATTAGAACTCAGAACGTAGTAGTCGAAATAACGCTAAGATTTCGCCCGGCGTGCTAACGAATCTTCCACTTCACCGCCTTACATAATAATACTAAAACTATTCCTACTACTACTACTACTACTACTACTACTACTACTAATAATAATAATAATAATAATAATAATAATAATAATAACAATAATAATAATAGTTCTCTCTAATCTTAGAATCGCTAAAGTACATTTTAGAAGTAACACTTAGATATTAGCAAAAGAAAAGCGTTCAGAGAGATATGTTTAACATTTGAGATCTTGAAATCCTAATTTTCTTCTAACCTAAAACTAATATTATAAGAAAACTATTTCGTGGAATGATAAAAGCTTGAGTAAAGGAAATGTGAAGAGATGTGTCTATAGTTGTGTATTGCATGGGCTTAAATAGTTTAACTGTTCTGTAGAGATATAATTTTACTTGCAAGGATTGCAGAAACACAACTGAATAGTATATAATTATTTTCTAACAGTTTTCGGAATATTTTTTTCAAGGAAGAACACTGGCTATTATCAAAAATGGAATTAAAAGTAAATGAGAATATTATTTAGAATAAAAATAAATTTAATATACAGTTATATGGTTTTGGAATAATTTTACTTAATGCCGACACAGCAGATACATTAGATCGAATTCGAGAAATAATTACAACACCATGTATAAATTATTGGTAATAGTCATATCAATTACTGAAAACAACAATGAAATATTAGAAATAAAAAACATCTAGAAAATAATAACAAGTAAACCAATAGAATATTTAAAATATTGAAATCCTACATGGAAATCGCATACTCTCGTCATATCCATTGTTTGAAGTATGCTGAAATAAACCCCTTATCTATCAACCAATTCTAAGAACTTATGAGATTTTCAACATTAGTAATTACTAAAAGAGTAAAGTATCATTTTATTAATTATCATATATGAATATAAGAACAGAGATAACAGCCAGAATGCATCTTTGATCAATTTCTCCAGTGTAATTCAAATATAGAGAAGAATATTGTAAGTATGATAATAAAATTAAGTTTAATAGAATGATTCTAAAAAGAACTATGATAATGTTTCTAATGTTCGCATTGTCTAGTTCCTATTTAATAATAATTGAAGCAATGAATAATGTATTTTGAAATATAATTACTATTTGGAAAAAATAATTGCAGTTGTCGGTTATAATCTATAAAGAATTTCAAAACTAAGTAAATTCCCATGCAAACTATGGAGAATTCAAGTCAATCCAATGTACGAGACTTTGGAGCTACGATATTTCACTTGCCCGCTCTCTCACTTAGATAATGAAATGAAGCAGGAAGGTTATACCGACTTTCTCAATTCGACAGCATATATCAATATTCACCCATGGTAGGAAAGTAATGGGTGGCAAGGATGGTAGGACCCCATTGAGGTGGCATGAAGAGGTTTTGCAGGAGAGTCTGTCTATATATCTTACAGCATGTATAGCATCACAGGGGCCAGTAGGCAGAAGGCCGTCGGGTAGGCTGTGAAGGAAGCAGAGGTTAGCACATGGCGAATGTGGATCATGAAGTGCGAGATCTGGACAGGGCAGTATCAGCTAACTGGACACAAACTGGGGCTGGATTAACCCCTGCTGAGTCGCTTAGGAGAGGGTATCGGGTGTCGAAAGACCAGAGACATTTGCACTCATAGTCATAAGATTCTAGTTTCCATTCCTGGACCCGACGATGTGTTGTGTTTAGTAACACACTTCGTCTCACGTTGTTCAGTCCTCTCAGCGGACACGAATGTGCAATCTTGCGACTGACAAGTGTCTCGACTAGGTAGGGAATACATATGTCACAGGATCCTGTAAACCAGCCTCATGATCCTATGGTTACAGGAAGGAGCTTTAGAATTTTATCTTTTGTAAATACACGTTGGTGGGATTTAATCGCTGAAGATAAAATATCGGTAGCAATAACGCAAGACATTTTCCGTCACTACAACGATTCTTTCAATCCATCACCATTTGAAATGTCACAATATGTGTATGTAAGTATTATATATATAACACTATTATTGTTGTAACTGTTGCGTACAATATTTATTTACTCGTGCAGGTATTGTCTTGAGGTCCGGTGAAAACAATCTCTTCAGATGTCAGGATTCTTTCTTAGGGATGCACTTATTTTGATGGACACGTATGTGAGTAACAATATGCGTTAGCTTCTCAGATCGCAGTTTATATAGCCAGGGAGATGAATAGATATATAGATAGAGCGTTATTTCTGATTGTAAGAAAAATTAATTTATAATAAATGAAACAAGGAAAAACGAATATTCATTCGTACGTTTTGAAAGTAAATTACTTTTAAAAACGCAATATATATATGTGTGCGTGTATATATTAGTTTCAGTGATCCTAACGAAGTCTCCTTACATCTTATACACACACACACACACACACACACACACACACACACACACACACACACACACACACACACACACACACATATATATATATATAGTTAGATAGATAGATAGATAGATAGATATAGATAGATAGATAGATAGATAGATAGATAGATAGATATACACATAGATATAGACGACGTATGAGCGTTCGGGAAGGTCTTGCCGAACAACCACACACAAAATTTGTTTATAGTGATCAAATGTTTGTGTTGACATCAGCTCATTCCCTCCATCATATCAACATCACCTGTACAGATGCACTACGTGCCACATGTCATGTAACCAACACTGAAGTTACGTTACAAATAGATTTCTTAAAAACTATAATTATGACCATTGTTGTTGTTGTTGCTGTGATTCTTCTTCTTGTTATTACTATTACTATCATTATTATTATTATCATTATTCTCACCATCATCATCATCATCATTATTATTATAATTGTGGTTGTTGTTGTTGCTGTTGTTGTTGTTATTATTATTATTATTATTATTATTATTATTATTATTATTATTCACGTTCCGTATTCCAATTGTTTGCCTTTCATACTTTCGTGGTCGATAATATAAGGGCCAGACGCACCCTGGGGTCGACGTAATCGACTAGTCCCCTCCCCACAAAATTTCAGGCCTTCTCCATATAGCAGAAACCATTATTATTAGTATTATTATTTAATTTATCGTTTCTAATCAGTGTGTATTTCTAATCTCTTAGTGTGCCTTGACAAATGTGCAAGAAACACTCTTGCGCTTCTAACCGCGTTTGAGAAGGCGAACATATATTAAAAATAATATCTACATCGTTGCTGTAAACACACACACACACAGACACATGCTAAACTAAAATAAATATTGCTTCGTATAAATTGCATAACATATTGTCAGCTGTTTCCTGTCGTTTTATTAAAACTTGATGAAACCCAATTGAGGTCAAATCGCAAAATTATTAATTTTCTTAATGGTCGCTTTGTATTTTATATTAATAATTGTAATATGCGGAGGGGACGCATAACACCTGTGATTCAAATAATAAATAAATATACATATATATATATATATATATATATATATATATATATATATATATATATATATATATATATATATATATATATATATATATATATACATATATATATATATATATATATATATATATATAAAGTGTATATAATATTTAATTAATTAACATTAGTATTCTGACTTCTTACAATATTCAACCTCATCATTCGACAGACATTAATAGGATCATCATCATCATCATCATCATCATCGTCATCATTATCAGCATCATCATCTTGTTGTTATTGCAATCGTAATTGCACGTGATTTAAGTGCTGACTTGTTCTCAATTACTTTCAGTTTAAAAGTGTTCTAGAAGTGCAAAGAAAACGAAGAAAGTAAAAAAAATCATAAACGTCTAAACGTTATGGGAAATTTAGAAGACAAAACGTGAGAAGAAATCTCTTCATGAAAGAAAATTCATTGTATACATGTATATGTACGTTTGTGCGTGTGTGCGTGTGTGTGTGTGTGTGTACACAAATAATTGTGCATATATTCTGTATATATATATATGTATATATATATATATATATATATATATATATATATATATATATATATATATATATATATATATATATATATGTGTGTGTGTGTGTGTGTGTGTGTGTGTGTGTGTGTGTGTGTGTGTGTATAGAATGAATATGTATATATATGTGTATATATACACACGATCGTATCTATGTATACTTTTACACACACTTGCACATACACACACGCAAATACGCATACGAATATAAACAATGAAAATAAAGATAATTGGAAATATACAACGGAATAAACAAAAAAGAACAGGAGAAAAAACACGACAAAATGTTAAAGAAAGAAACATAAAAACACCAAGCTGAGATGGATGATTCTGTAAAAGGAAAAGGTAAGAAAAGAAGAGAATGACCAAGATTTCGCGAGAGATAATTAAGTGGGAAAAGTCAGAAGGAGACGAAAAATATATAAGATAGAAAGGAAAAAAATATAACAGGATAGATGAATGACTTTTGAAGAAAATATAAGTAAATAAATAAATATTGGAAGAGTATAGAGAAACGTGGAGTTTCACGGTGAAATAGGAAAATATAGAAGAAAGTGTGGATGATGTTATATTTATTGTAAATAAAGATGGGAGTAGAGATGGGGGGAAAAATCATAGAAACAAACAAAGAATGACATGTAAATGAATTAAATATTGCATTAGTGTGAGATGTGGACTTTGCGGTTTGTCGAAAATATATTAAGGAAATCCTGCAAAACAGCTCCACATTTATGTGGTCAAAAATACGTGTTGTGAAATAATCTCGTTCGTTTATAACAATTCAGTGTTTCATTTATATATATATATATATATAGTATATTTATAGAGAATTTAATGAACAGTAAGGTAGCATTGCTAGTGATGAGAGTTATAAGGGAAACGGTTAGAGTTGTGGCTTCTGGTTAATTCAAGTAAATAGGCATCGCTCTGTAGTGAGAAGATTGCTTCCCAACCACATAGTGGTGGGTTCAGTCTCACTACGTGGCACTGTGGGTAAGTGTCTTCTACTTTCGCCGCAAGTCGATCGTGAGCAGATTTGGTTGGTGAAAACCTCATGGAAATTCACCATATATACATATATATGTTTAAATAATGAGGGCGAACAATTAAATATTAATTTGATTAATATCAATTTAAAACCAGTGGCTTAGCATATTGAAAAATCTGAAGATTCACAAAAATTATATTTCTACTCCTATCCCTCTTATATGTATATATATATATATATATATATATATATATATATATATATATACATAATATATAAAAATGTGTTTGGGTTTGTCCACACCACTGCCTGTTAACCGGTATTGGTTTGCTTGCGTCCTCGTAACTTTTTGGTTTGGCAAAATGGAAACCGAGAGAATAAATACCAGATTAAAAGTACAAGTACTGGGATTGATTTATTCAGCTAAATCCTTCAAAGCCGTCCAATACGTAATCCTATTAATAGATAAATTATGACGAAATAAGGCGACGAGCTGGAGTAAGCGTTAGCACGCCGGACGAAATGAGGGCTAAACAACATCGCTAACAAGAACACAATTATTATAACCACTGAAGAAATATTTACTTAGTCGTTCGACCTGCTAGAGATCATAGCGAAGTATTTCTCAAGTTGCATCTGATTTTCTTTAACAAAAAGAACACTTTTGATATACTGTAGTTTCCATTACCCGTTAAAGGAAAGGTGTGTTGCGACTGAATTACCTTTGATCATTGGTTTTGCTCGACCTGGGCTGATGATGAACTAGTCAAGTGCACCAAGTGAGTTATTAACAGCAGATTCAGTACAGTGTTGAATAACGTGACTTAATGAAGACGGCAATGCTGTTTTTGGTGATTATTTCATAGTACTTGCCAAATCAATCAGCACGTGTACATCTCAAAGAGATGGTCAATATATTCATACTTGTATTATTGATTTTGTATAGATCGGACACTACTTTTCATACTCACTCACACATAGCCCCTTACATACCTACAAACATATACAAGCATACACACAGAAACACATACGTACACACACCACATACATGTATATAGAAACACATATCTCTCTCCCTATCTCTCTCTCCTCTCTACTCCTTTCTCTCTCTGTGCATATATATATATATATATATATATATATATATATATATATATATATATATATATATATATATATATATACATACATATATAGTTGTGGTGTAAGTAATTTCAACTTTCCTCCTGTATTTATCGATAGCAATCATAATCCAATATGAACATTTAGAAAACAAACTTAGCTTCGCCATTAATGATCAATAGTTATATCGTACTTTATACGCAATATTCAACTGAATTCAAATTGATTCATATGATCTCGTCTTTAAATTTGATAAGATAGTTCTTGCTCAATACTTTACAAGATGTATATCTTGTTATATTTAATTTTTCATGATATAATACTTATTTTTTTCTTATCGTCCATGATAGTTAACGTCTTTTTTTTAATTTTTGTATATAAAGATGAAATCTAGTTTTATGTTTTCACAAATCTAATCTGGCTGTCTGCATAAGTAAGATTTCATTCACACTGCAATGGAATACATTATATAACTTTGCCGTATGAGAATTATATATATATATGTCACAAGATACCATATAGTCGTGTATTTTAAGCGTATAATTCTCCAACATCATTTGGTATTTGTACATTAATCCCATGTATTAATTAAGAGAAACTTTCTAAAAGAGAAATCTTGCTTCATATACACGTTCGGTATATTGGATCAATTCGTTGCATGATACAGCCGTACTTTTGAGATTTACAGTATGTAACCTAAAAGCACATAAAATAATATAATGTATAACACATTCCTATTCAATTTGTTGTTGGCACTCCGTCGCTTACGACGTCGAGGGTTCCAGTTGATCCGATTAACGGAACAGCCTGCTCGTGAAATTAACGTGCAAGTGGCTGAGCACTCCACAGACACGCGTACCTTTAACGTAGCTCTCGGGGATATTCAGCGTGACAAGGCTGACCCTTTGAATTACAGGCACAATAAAAACAGGAAGTAAGAGAAAGTTGTGGTGAAAGAGTACAACAGGGTTCGCCACCATCCCCTGCCGGAGCCTTGTGGAGCTTTAGGTGTTTGCACTTAATAAACACTCACAACGCCCGGTCTGGGAATCGAAACCACGATCCTATGACCGCGAGTCCGCTGCCCTAACCACTGGGCCATTGTGCCTCCACTCCTATTTAATAAATTCACAAGAAATCAACGTTTGCCAGTGTGGTTATGAAGCTTGTCTTGTAGCTATATTTTTTCGGGTTCAATCCCACAGTGCGTCACCTTGGACCGACGAATGTCTTGTGAATGAATTTAGTTGACAAAAACTGTATGAAGAGACCATCATAAATATATATACCTGTGTATGTTTATGTTTCTTCTCGCTACCTTTTGATAACCTGTGTTGGTTTGTTTACGTACTTGTTAGATTGCTTACTCTCGACGGGCTTCTGCTCGTTTTCGCTTACCCGATCAACTCATAAAATTTTGACTGGACTAGGTCGATAGTAGAAGATACTTGCCCATGGTACTACGCAGTGGGACTGAATCCAAAATCACGTGATTGCAAAGTTAGCTTCTTAACCACAGTCCTACTTGAGCCTACGTTTGCTTCTATAATATTTACCATCCAGGCAATTCTTCCTATTTCAAATTTACCCTTCGGCTTTTTAACCATTTCAAACATTTATCGACATGACCGTTTTATACTCATCTTAAAAATAATTTCCTGCTTTAAAAACGCTTTTCAAATGTTTTCAGTATTTCTCCATTGTGGCTTTTCTCTTACTTAAACAAATAAAAGTTTGTGGGATTTTGGATTTCAGCTACAGGTTTCTAAATGATTCCATTGGGAGCTCTGTTTAAATCACTGCCTACAAAAAGCAAAGACGTGGTATAAGAAAACCCCAGAAGGAGTCACCGATAATGAGGTTCGCAAGATTCTGTGGGATGCAATGATTCAGTGCAATCACCTCACCAGACATCGGAGCCGGACATTCTTGTGGTAAATAAAATAAAAAAAAGGAACTTGCATGATAATCGACATAGCATATTCCGGTGAAAATAGGATCAAAGAAAAAGAAGTATAACAACTGTACAACTATAACGATTTGAAGTGAGAAATACGAAGGCTGTGGTGAACGAGGGGAATAGACATGATACCAATAGTAATTAGCGCACTTGGAAGTATCAGCACTCAGCTATCAACATGGCTGAAAAAGATTCGTGCAAATATAAAGTTAGAACACCTACAAAAATCAGCATTGCTTGGAACTACAGGAATTCTTCGCAGAGTTCTTGTGGCAAAATGAATAAAGAAAAGTCACCTTAGTCTACTGGCTGTTGACAGCTGATGCTTTCCTTTATTTCCAGCAAAAGAAGCTGTGAGTTCTCATCAAATAAACAATGACAATAATGATAATTCTATTATGAAAATACCCTTTGATAAATGTGATATCAGATTTGAGCTATTAGTTAATCCTCCAATTACTTTGTTAATTTGTTTGTTTCAACGCATACTTGGTTTCTATTCTGTTATTCCTGTCATTTCCTCCCTCTCGTATAACAAATTACTCGTTAGTCTAATTTGTTATAAGAGACGAGAAAATAACAGCCACATCTCAAATATTTCTCTGTCTAAAAAGAAAAGAAAAGAACTCAAAAAATACTCTCTTTCTCACGTCTTTCTTGATAAGCTGATTTCGAATATTTTATCACTTTTGCTTGCATATGATTGGTTGAATATCTCTGGTAGTTTTTTTTTTTTTTAGCATTATTTCCTCTCATAAGTTTCCCGGGCACATTATCTGGCAAAAATATTAACACAAAAGTTGACCAGCGTAATCTTTGAATGGAATGTTGAAGGTACATCACATCAGTCGTTATTGATTTGCAATAACGCTCTTTTCCATTTGGCAACATTTTAATAGTGATGTGTCTTTATCAGTGCCAGCCTCTTTGCGGACTATCCATTTCAGGTAGTGGGAAAACGGGAATATCACAAGTAAAGATCTGTTCTGAATAAGTCATTAGATGTTTCGTTCATTAGAATTTTCTTTTATCGCCAAGAACACTTGCATCTTATTTAGTGTTTAGTTACGTCTGGAATGGAAAGTCTGGAGAAACGTCAAAAAAATGAACACTTCAGTATTATGACGAAATAATCTATCCCAATATATTTTCAATTGTTTACTAGTTTCAAGCACTGGAGTGTGGTCATGCTGTGGTACCGCTCTGAAGGGTTTTAGTTGAACAAGTAGACTCTACAGCTAATTTTTAAAGTCTGGTACTTATTATAACCGTTTATTTTGCCGAACCGCTTAGTTACACACACATTAACAAACCAACATCTGTTGCCAAGCAGTGTGTGGGGGTAATAGATACAATCACCGCACGCACATATAAATACACACACATGTAAATACAGAAATACATATACACGCGCGCGCACACCACACGCGCACACCACGCGCGCACACACCACGAGCGCACACACCACGCGCACGCACACACAGACATACACACATATAAATACATGCATGCATACACACGTACATATAAACATACCACACATACACACACACATGTACATACATATATGTATGTGTATACACGAAGGGCTTCTTTCAGATTCCGTCTACCAAATCCATGCTATAGCCTGGATTTATATTAGAAGACACTTACCTAAGGTGCCATCAAGAATATTGAACGCGAAACCATCTGGTTGTAAACCAAACATCTTACCATACAGACAGAATCGCCGCGTCTATAGTAAAATCTGTTTAAAATGTCTATACAGGTTCCATGTATTTAGAATTTTCGTTTAGTGACGGACACATGCACCGAACATATCTACCTATTTTGAATTTCACTTACGTCAGGAATTAAATATCTCAATAAATGTGAAAAATGTTCTGGTCTGGTTTATGACTAAATAATATTTGTCAGTATGTTCAACGTTATTAAGTTTTATTTTGAACAGATGTTGTCTTCATTATATAATCTCTATGTATATCAGATATGGAAATAAAATACAAAAATTATATGAGCGGTCATAAATATCGTGTAAAATACATTTCTTAGTAAAAATGTGCTGTCATTAAAATTTGTCTGCTATTCGATAACGGATTCTGGAAATGCAGGTACTGACTTGGTCACATGCCAGCTATGGTATTTGAGCATCAGAAGAGGAACCGTTGGCAAAAACGGTCAAAATTGATATCTTCAATGCCGTTTCCGTCTCTGTCTTCATCTATGGTCACGAGTGTTGGGTAATGACTGTAAGAGTACGATAGCGAATGCAAGCGGTCGAAATGGAGTTCTTACAAAAGATTGTTGGAGTAACATTATTCGACGGGGTGCGTAACTCGGAGATCAGTGAATCTAATCAGGTCGAACCGTTACTTCTCCGCGTCAAGAGATCACAAATATGGTAGTATGGACATTCGATTATAATGTCGTAGGAAATAATCGCAGGAAAGATTTTTAAAACCGAGCCAATCGGTATAAGATGGATTGTTAGATGGAGTACCAGACGGTTGGACAATATCCATAGTCTCCAGTTGGTCATGATTTGGGAATTCAACCAGAAAGTATAATGAGGGTTGCTTCTAATGGAACCCAATGGAGGAGGTGCCTGAGCGATCTATCCCAGAGACATTCCTAGATATAACGGACAGAGGACAGAGATGGAGGTTAGATAATTATACAACGAACAAAAAAAAATAATAATAAAATAAAATTAATTCCCTCTCAATCTATTTTCAGCATATCTAACAAATAACAATATAGTGTAGAATAAAGTTTAAATGGTAAAGATAAATGTTATGATTTTGTAAAGAAATCGCCCCTTTATTAGTCAAATCTTTTGACCTTTACTACAAATGTCTGATTTACTTCTCATCCTAATTTCCTACTTCCTGCTGAGGACTTTGCAACAATACTGTAGTTAGGAAGTAATAAATGGCTTAGGATTTGTTCTGGTAGCTTGTTTCATATCTATCTCTTTATCTATCTATCTATCTATCTATCTATCTATCTATCTATCTATCTGTTTATCTATCGGTCTATTTATCTATTAATCTGTCTGTCTATGTGTGTGTGTGTGTGTGTGTGTGTGTGTGTGTGTGTGAGAGAGAGAGAGATTGAGAGAGAGAGAGAGAGAGAGAGAGAGAGAGTATCTGTTTATGTATGTATGTATGTATGTATGTATCTATTCATGCATGTATGTAAAGTTATGCATGTCTGTCTGTGTGTACTTTTACGCATTCAAAAAAATTCTAATTCCGATTTCCTCACTCTGCATAACCAGGAAATATTACCGAGCATTTCCGTGTGAAAATACTTCTACTACTAAAAGGAATAAATAAATAAGAACCCTTCACGATATAAATTCTGCTAAACGTATTTTGTATATCATTGACATTGGTACAGTTCTGCACTTCTTCCTGTTTTCACATCCTTGATTTATGGTAGGTAGTAGTATTGTAGACTTGAGAGTACGTATACGTTTGCTTATTATCTCATGAGGATCTAAAACAATGGTACACCCAGAATCATCCGACACTCCAAATGACATCTGCACCAAGATTATTTGTAAATATATATATATATATATATATATATATATATATATATATATATATCGGGCGTGGTTGTGTAGTCAGAAGCTTGCTTCGCAACCACATGGTTCCAGGTTCAGATCCACTGCGTGGAACCTTGGGCAAATGTATTCTACTATAGCCTCGGGCCAACTAAAGCCTTATATATATATATGTATGCATATATTTGTGTTTGTCCTCCACCATCGGCTGACAACCGATGTTTGTGTGTTTACGTCCCCATAACTTATAATAAGACCCGGGGTCGATTTGTTCAACTAAAAGGGGGTGATCTAACATGGCCGCCGTCAAAATGACTGAAAGACTTAAAAGAATATGTATATATATATATATATATATATATATATATATATATATATATATATATATATATATGTAGGTGTATGTACGTATGTGTGTGTGTGCGTGCGTAGACGGGTTTCTTTCAGTTTCCATCTACTGAATCTGGAACGATGTGGTTAGGAAGCAATCTTCTTACCACGCAGCCACGTCTGCATGTGCGTGTGCATGTCTATCTATTTAAAAAAATACAATGCTATCTATCTATCTATCTATCTATCTATCTATCTATCTATCTATCTATGTGTGTGCGTGTATGTATATGCGTGTGTAATTATATACAAATGTTGATCGTGATTTCTTTCACTTCTTTGGACATTCTGTTTCTTATTTCCGACGAAGAGCTATGCTCGAAACATCAAAGACCCTCTCATTTCATGAAACATCAAGCTAATAGATTCCTCGTACATGTCCCCTTCTTGTCTCTTAATTTTATTATTCGTTTAATTTGAATTGACTATCAGATTGAGTAAAAAGTAAGCAAGGTTTGAACCATAAAGAATTCGTACCGGATTTTTGAAGATTTTTGAACTTTTTTTAAAACAATTTCATTTGCTATTGTCTGATTATAAACACATGGACTTGTCCAAATGCATCAATAAATTAACAGTGATTATTTTTTCACCGTTGTTACAGTCATCTGAAATGGAACTGTCAAAGGGTGGTAATCGAGCAATTGTGCTATTCAACTTCAAAAAAAGGACGTAAAACAGTTGAAACTGCTCGCAATATCAACGAAACGCTTGGTGGAGAAATGACTAGTGAATGGTCAACTCGAAAAAGATTTAAACGATTTGGCAGTGGAGACCTGAAACTTGAAGATCGCGAGTGAAGTGGGCACCCACCTCTCATTGATGACTGTCATATAAAGACCGTCATTGAAAAAGATCCACGTAAAACCACTGGAGAGCTGGCAAAAGAACTTCATTTTAGTCAGAGAACTGCCTGCGACAATTTGCATGCGATCGGAAATTCAAAAAATCTCCAGAAATGGGTTCCACACGATTTAAATGAAAATCAGAAAATGCGCAGATATGAAATATACTCTTCGCTTCTTCTACGTAACCAGACCGATCAATTTCTCGACCGTATTGACTTGCGACGAAAAGTGGATTCTGTACACTAATGAAAAACGTTCGCGGTGTTTGGATCGAAATGAAGTACCGGAAACATTCCCTAAACCCGAGCTCTTCAAAAAGAAAGTGATGGTAACTGATTGGTGGTGTACTGCTGGACTCATCCACTATAACTTCTTAAAACCTGGAAAAAACATTGCTACAGAAACATATTGCCATGAATTTGCCAAAATGAAAGAAAAACTGCTACTCCTCCGTCCCACACTGGTCAACAGAAGAGGGCAAATCATTCTTCATGACAATGCTCCACCACACGTTTCCCTAATGACGCTCCTGAAGTTGAAGGAACTTGGTTGCGAAGTTCTCCCCCACCCAGCGTATTCCCCAGACTTTTTCTCCTACCGGCTACCACTTTTTCAAGCACCTTGATGTTTTCCTGCGAGGGAAAAAGTTCAAAACTCAAACGATGCTGAAAGTCCGTTCAAAGAGTTCATCAGATCCAGAACTCATGATTTTATGTTTCCCGTATAAACAAACTTGTAACTCGTTGGCAAAAAATGTGTTGATTGTAGTATTACTGATTCTGATTAATAAAATTTCCGCATTGTTGAAATATATTTTGATGAGTTTCATGTTTCAAAACGTTGCTTACATTTTACTCAGCCTGGTATATGTGTGTGTGTGCATGTGTGTGTGTGTGTGTGTGTGTGTGTGTGTGTGTGTGTGTGTGTGTGTGTGTGTGTGTGTATGCGTGTGTGAACTAGGTTAAATATTTAGATCTGTTAATAATTGCAACTATCATTGTATAGTAGTAATTAAGACTTGAGCGATGAAAGTAACGGAAAGGATAATATACAAGCTTTACAAAATTAATAGATTAGGAAGTACAGTTTTAGTAAATTAATTTGTAGAGATTAAATGATTGAAATGGATGTATATTACGATGTTAGATAACCGAGTTTGTTTTGCTTCCGCGTATCGTTACGGCTTGGAGTGTAACTTTAGAGAAATTACAAAAAATACAATGCTATCATACATATGAGATAATTGGAAAATAATTATAGATTAGCTGCAATGAAATTTTATTTCAGAATTAATACTGTAGATTACAAAAAGTGTTTGATTAAGCCATATAATAAATAATTCGAGCGGTTGGTTTTAGTTAAGTAAACGGAGTTGAAATGCATGGTGATCAGAGAGTTGTGAAAGTTAAACAGGTTTAGGATTGTGTTAATCTTGGTTTAAGATGTTAGTACAAGGACAGCTACCTTGAAGGAATGGGAATTCGATTACATCGATCCCAGTACTAAACTAGTTCTTAATTTATAGACAATGAAAGGGTGAAAAGCAAATCGAATTCAGGAGAATTTAAACTTGGAACGACAGAGCAGTAAACCGCGCTAATCAATTTGTCAGGCGTGGTAACTATTCTGGAAGTTCGCCACCTTGTAATAAATTTAGGAATTTGAAGATGGTGAGCTGCAAGAAACGTTAGCACACCAGACGTTCTGAGTTCAAATGTCACTAAGGTAGATTCCTATTTTCATCGTTTTCAGGTCGAAAAATAAAGTACTACTTACGTACTGGTATCGATGGTGTTAACTAAGCTGTTTCTCCGCAGATCTCAAGCTTCGTGCCTAGAAGAGAAAGGATTAATTTTAGTAATGTAGGTACCATTAGGTGCACACATGACTGAGTAGTAAGAAGTGTAGTGAGAATTTTTTCCCATTCACATGTTTTTGGGTTCAGTCCCACTGCGTGGCACATAGGGCAAGTGTCTTGTACTATAGTTTCGGGGTGACGAAACATTTTGAGTGAATTTAGTTTACGGACACTGAAAGAAGCCCCTCGTATATATCTATATAATAATCGGCTTTCTCGTCTGTCCGTTATACTTCAGTTAGTTAGAAATTTAGTGAGTGAAAGATAGAATAAGAATGAGAGAGAGGGGTAGGGAGGTGTTAACAAAGAAGAGAGGATGTATATATATATATATACATCCACTCATAAATCTTTGGTAGGCCCGAGGCTATAGTAGAAGACACTGGCCCAAGGTGCCACGCAGTGGGACTGAAACCGAAGCCATGTGATTGGGAAGCAGGCTTCTTACCACACTGCCACATCCATCCATCCATCCATCCATCCATCCATCTATCCATACATACATACATACTACATGGATAAATTCGTACATAGATATTAGCATGTATTTGTATGCATGTGAGTTTGTGAACTGCTAATATCGTATATTAAAATCGTCTCTAATTTTTGTTTGCAAGTAATAAATATTCACTAAAACTATATTACCCCTAAGAAATTTAATAATTATTTTTATGCTCTCAAATGTAAGATGCAATTAAATGTAGACAAATTGCCCTCAAGTTAACAGTGTCAGTGGTGTAATAATCACAGTTACTAAGAGAAAGTTGTTTGAAGGAAGACGATCCAAATATATATGAAGATCTAAATATTCCGTTGCCTGCAGCGGACGGACGCATAGAGCAGATAGCTTTAAGTGTATATAATGAAGGAATTTCCCGAAATTGACTCGAAAATGATGTCAGGATATTTGTAGCTTGTCGGAATATCGTAGAACGATTTGCATTAGTTACATTCACTCTCATTTCAATCAGTAACATCTGAGCACCATTATAGTCTCACCCCAGTTGGGTAGATCAGTGCAATGTGACCTATAAGTTTTATTCATTAATAAGAAGCCACAGCAGACATAGGTTTGGTCGGGGTTTCCAAGGCCAGTGTGGACCGAGGACAAATCACTGTACTGGATTCCATAGCATTTATTTCTTGGCTGCAAGCCACAACATAAATAGGTCAGAAATAGGCCTCTGGGCCTTTCAGGCCATTGGGTAAATCCTGTTTCATTTGTTTATTGACAGCAAACCACAGCATAGATAGATCAGAACTGGGTCTCCTACACCTGTGACGAAGTAGGACAATTCAATGCACGGGATCTTATAGTATTTATTAATCGACAGCAAGCCACAACATATATTGATGAAAATGGAATACTTAGCCCCGTGATACCCTTGAGTCAGTGCACAATCAACCCATACCCCCATACCTTAGTATGATACTGTCTCCCATATTTATGCTACCGATATATATATATATAGGTGAGAAAGTTGGCATGTGAAAGCACGTGGTTGGATGTATAAAAGATAATAAGAGTGAAAAAACTACAGAAGGTTTGTGTTACATGGTTAAAGTATATATTTAAATTATGTCAGAAAAATGTTAGAAAAATGTTAGAAAAATGTTAGAAAATCTTTTTGGTATATAAACATTGTATTTTGAGAAATAACCGGTTTCGTGTTGTCTTTTCAAATTTCTCTACTTCATTGTGTCGTGTTCGTTCATATATCTGTACATGCACACACACACACACACGCATGAAAATAGATAGAACTTGTATCTCCTTATGTCTGGTGTGAGTATGGAACAGGATCTGAAAATTTCCACTCCAAGATTCAAGTCTGGAAACACCTTTTTTTAATGGAAGTTCATAAGTTATCCATGTAAATATCTGAAGAATAGAAGACGGAGGAGCAAAGCATTTGGGGTCACTCGAAGATATTTACTTCATAGTAAAGGGTACACATGATGTATAAAGTTAAATAATTCATAGAACAGTTACGGTAACAAGGAGCACTCCGTCAGTTACGACGAAGACTGTCCCAGCTGATGCGATCAACGGAACAGCTTGGTCGTGAAATTAACGTACAAGTGGCTGAGCACTCCACAGATACGTATACCTTTAACGTAGTTCGCGGCGAGATTCAGCTGGCCCTATGAAATACAGGTACTACTCATTTTTGCCAGCTGAGTGGACTGGAGCAACGTGAAATAAAGTGTCACTGGGAATTGAACTCACGACCTTATGATCGTAAGCCGAATGCCCTAACCACTAAGCCACGCGCCTTCTCATTACGGTAATAAGCTATCCATGTATAATATATCCACGTTGCATGTGATGTAGATGTAAAAGCCAATATTCGATGAAGTTCCGCCCTGATGGCATCGCCACTGTTGGATTGAGAACGCAAAGAACAAAAAGAAAGAGAATATATTTTAAGGAATCTAGTCTGACGGCTTAATGATTCCGCTAATACTACCCCCCCCCCCCCCCCCACAAAAAATAGAAAGGAAAAAATGTTGACTTCGCCAGGGATTGAGCTCAGAATGTTATGGTATTATTTTAGCAGGTGTTCGTTAAAACGCTCGTGAAGAGAAGAAAACTGAAAACGCTTTTTCAAAAACAAGGAAAACAAAAAACAATTATGAGGAAGAATATTCCATGGAATTGTATCTTCATGAATTTATAACAAACATCCAACATGTCAACATACAGACACACACACACACACACACACGTATGTATCTGTATCTACATTCATAAACGCAGATATATATACGCATGTGTGAATGTATATCTGTCTGTACGTATGTATGTATGTATGTGTGTGTGTTATAGTGCTTTATCTTCTGTATGTTTTTATGAACGCGAATGGTACGTGTAATTGTGTTGGCATTGAATGTCTTGCCTCCAATCGCAACCAGGTGGGAAGTTTCAACTTGAAAGCATAAACAAAAGAATGATATCTAAATGACAAACATTACGTTAATTTTTTCTTTTACTTTTAATGCTTTATTATGGTGGAAGACTGTTCCTGTGACCCTCGCGTACACTGAGTGGTTGGATATATTTATTCCATAACGTTCCTGTTGTACAGTACGTTGGAGGTTTATGAAAAAAAAACAAGTGAAAAAAGAAACAGAAAACAAGACGAAGAAAAACACTTGCAGGAAGGGAATGCTTTCAAACACCATTTTAGGGAAAGAAGTACCGGACGTAGGGTAAAAATAATGAGTATATAATCATTGAGGAAGTAATATGAGACAACTGATTCTGGTTCGCCTGTGAGGAGTAGCAAGTGCCAATATAGACAAAGCAGAGATAAAGATGGGTTGCAGTAGAATATGGGTTTGACTATTGTGCTGAAAAAGTTTACGAGAGTACACCAACCATCACAGCATTCGATTTAGTTTAGAATGTTTGAAATTAGTAATATTAGCACTGACCCCAACGTGGAAAGATGAGTATTCTTTTGTATTACTTGAACTTATGGGTTAGGAGTTGATTTTATAAAAGGCTTCAGGATGTTTTGATCCTGAAGAAAGTCGGTCGTTGTAATGCACTATGGGCTCTGTGATAAAGCTGTGCCATGGGCAGATTTCTCAGTGATGGCTTTACCGAGCATTTCTATTATTTTTGAGCAGTTTAGTCGCGGGATTTGTATGTGAAATTACTTTCTTGGAATGCATAGTTGCATCATTATGCCTTTTAGGGAGAGTTTATTGGACGATGCTTTCGAGTTTTCTATTTATGGAGTAACCGTGGGTTTGTCATGAGGTATCTAATCTTTTATGTGCATCACAGAAAGTTGCATCAGCGAAGTGGTGGGATCTGTAACAAAAATTCCAATCCAAGAAATGAAATATGGACGCAAAGTAGAGACATGCAGTTTTGCTAAGATGTCCATGTACAAGGCGGTTACGAATGCATCTCGACACTAGTTTCACAGAATTTCTCAAAAGAGATTACACACGGGTTAATGATACAGAAGAATAAGGCCCTTTTTTTGTAGGGCTGGCTTCAGGCAAGCTCTACTTGTAGCTACTGAGGAGGAAGAGAAATTTAGAATATTGGAGAATGTTGTTAATAGCTGTTAAAGAGTACTTCTTTAGCCGCCAAACACGCTGAGTGTTTTTATTTAGAAATTAATAAGTTTCCTGACATTTAAAATTTTGATACAGAATGTATCATGACAAACGAATGAATGGCAACAATGATCAAAACTGTGTGAGTTATTGAAAATTATTTTTAATGTTTTGTTATTGGAGGAAGGTCAAAGCGCTTGGATCTCTTTTGACGGTCGGAGTCTGATGAAAAGAAAGAAAGCATACAGCTTCAGGCTAGAAACTTGTCTCGAGTGCTTGCAGCAGCCGATGCTCATATGTGTTCGTATTATTCAACCGACCGATTGATTAAGTCTACTAATGACAGGAATAAAATGTTTCCCCGTTTTCCACAAGAATTTGGTAACATGTATCATATTAAAAGACATTTGGTCAAAGTGATGTAAAATAACCTGGAATATGAAAGAGGGAAATGACAAAATTAAGTTTTTAGCCAGAGGACAATTCCTGCGTCTATACTTAATGTTGAATAGTGATATAACGAATTATTATTTCGTGTCTACCCGGCTTTACGCTCTGAGTTTGAATGCCGCTGAGGTCCTCATTATCTTTTATCATTTTGAGGTCGATAAAATTAGTACCAGTTGAACACTGGAGTCGATGTAATCGATTGGCCTCTGTCCCACAACATTTCAGCCCTTTCATTTGTTGTAGTAAGAAATATTTCATGCTTTAGAGGGGGTGCTGAAAAGTCCCTGGCTTATAGGGTATCGCGAAAGGCCTGTTAAGCGGCCCCATCTTCTGAATTCTTTTACAAAACTTAGGAAAACTGTAGGACCGCTGAACTAAATGTGTGAATCTGAGAAGGGAACATATTGAATAAAATTATAATTAACTGAACCACCCGTATTTTCTTTTACCGAAAATTTATAACTCTCCAGCATCCCTTCATATACCAAATACTCCCAATTTTACACAACGTTAGTTATTCAAACAAGTGCAATCCAAAATTCAGCAAAATATTCCGGGACTACTTTGGTTGGCTTTTCTGCGTCATCTGCGTTTAGATCACATCCTTGCAAATGCCAATTCATATATTGGCATTCATTTCTCGGGGCCACTGTGTCCTTTGGTATATTTCTCCTGCTTCTAACTTCATATATTCCTTACTTACTGCGACACAATACTTTGCGGGTAAATTCGTTACAAACATCTGGAAAAAAAATCGTGGATATTATTCTTTTATTCTTTTACTTGTTTCAGTCAATAAGACTGTGGCCATGCTGGAGCACTACCGTTTTTTATTCCAAGAAATCGACCCCTCAACTTATTCTTTGTAAGCCAGGTACTTAATCTATCGGTTGCATTTTCCGAACCGCTAAATTACTGGGACGTAAACATACTGACATCGGTTGTCAAGCGATGGTGGCGGGACAAAAACAGACGCGAACCCACAAATATATACATATATATACGATGGGCTTCTTTCAGTTTCCGTCTATCAAATGCACTCACAAGGCTTTGGTCGGCCCGAAGCTATAGTAGAAGGCACTGGCCCAAGGTGACATGTTGTGGGATTGAAACCCGAACCATGTTATTGGAAAGTAAGTTTCTTAACACACAACCACGTCTTTGCCTATATTATGGTAATTTTTCTCGATTACAATTATCATACTTGGTAATATCGATGTAATCGATGACATCATCTGCATTTGGTCTTCAGATTTGCTGGCACCAAACATCTTGATATCAGCATAAGCTAGTAAATATATTACATTTGCATTATGTTAAAGGCCATATTCCTGATAATTCTGTGTGCGATTTACGTGCACGATAATTTCTTGATAGAAACGTCGGGCGCTTTTGCTTTGTTAATATAGTTACTTAGCCAAGGTCAGCAGTAATCATCCATACCCATTATCGAATGTAGCTCCATGTAACAAGCACGTCTTTCATGTATAAACCCACACACACATACACACATTATATGAATATATATATATATATATATATATATATATATATATATATATATATATATATATATATATATATATGTACCAGGAGTGGCTGTGTGGTAAGTAGCTTGCCTACCAACCACATGGTCCTCACTGAGTGGCACTTTGGGCAAGTGTCTTCTACTATAGCCTCGGGCTGACCAAAGCCTTGTGAGTGGATTTGGTAGACGGAAGCTGGAAGAAG
>NC_142939.1:19475468-19502968 GCF_046866305.1 Octopus bimaculoides | reverse complement strand
TAGCTGTGATATACCAGGGCTTCACACTGTTTTGTGCAGCACGTCCATATTATTTCTCCGTTGAATCTATAGTAGCATTTGAATCTATAGTAGAATTTGTGGCGAGAAAAACCAGCCTACGGTGGAACGTACAACATGGCATCTCATTTGGTGTGCAGGACTAGTAATTTATTTAACAACTCCGTAATAATGAAATAACAGAACTGGCCGTTGTGGGAACTGAAATTGCAATGTAAATATCCTGAACAACTACAATAGCTCAACCTTACGCCTCTTGTCGTGGGTCTTTAGAAAAGAACCACTCGCGCGCACACACATGCATCAAACATATTTATATGTATGAATATTTGTTATATGTCTCCGTATGTCTTTCTCTGTATATAAGTTCCTCTACACTTCGTATTATATATAGGGGACACTACCGCATAATCTCTCTTTACTCTCTTTTACTTGTTTCAGTCATTTGACAGCGGCCGTGCTGGGGCACCGCCTTTAGTCGAGTAAATCGACCCCAGGACTTATTCTTATTTAATGTACTTGCATCGATATATAGACACATATATGTTTGTATACATGCGTATCTGTATAGATACACTCATACTTATGTCAGTGTGTGTATTTGTACATGTCTCTATTTGCATGCGTGTGTGTGTGTGTGAGTGTGTGTGTGTGAGTGTGTGTGTGTGAGAGTTTCTTCGGTGATAGAGTTGATTGCTCACACACACACACACACACACACAGACACACACACACATACGGACACACACACACAGACACATGTTATTATTAGATAACGCACGCATTCATTTCTCCAACATAAAGAATATTAGCGGAAAATTCCAATCAAAACTTGCAAATATAACACACAGGATAGATGGTTCGAATTGAAAAAGTGGAATAAATATAATTATTGGTTTATTGTGGATGTCAGCATCCAAACATTCTGAACAATTCCATCGAAATTAGTTTGATCTGAATAGTTGTGGGCCAATGCTTAGACGCTTATAATTTGTCAGTCAATATTAGACATTTACATATGGGTCTGTTATTACTTGATAATGTAATGTGTAGTATAATACCTATGGAATTCATCCAAAGAATAATATCATGTACGTGTAATCTGTAATTCCATGGGGTAAAAGAAACAGCATATATACGCAATCTCGAATAAATGCACGTTGCATATATATATATATATATATATATATATATATATGTGAGAGAGAGAGAGAGAGAGAAACTGTTTCAAAGAAAAAAAGACTACACGTGGTATAAATAGGGGAGAAGTAAAAAGAAACAAAGAGAACACACACTTGATATAAAAGTAATGGCATCTTTTTTATATAAAGAACATATGTATACATGCAAATAAATGATTTGAGGTGGAATAAAGAAGTATAATAATCATTATCATGAGTGGATATAGACAAGTCATACCGGTCTCGTGATCGCTTGTAGGTGAACAGCAACGATGAAACCGATATGTCTTTCTATATTGACTCATGACGAATAATAGGTAGAATACCTGGCTCTGATATGGCTTGTTTAAATCCTAAATAGAGCTCGGCGGTTAGTTCCTACTACTTAAGTGGCTCCTTCGTTTATTCGAAATATTTAGTTAAAGGACATGAACCAATCATATTCCATCAAAGTTTCGAAAATCTCGCTCCCTCATTATCATTTTCATGTATTTCTAGCTATTTCCTTGTCACTTTTTTTCAATGTTGATAATTTTTTTTTTTTTTTATAACTGATAATTTTATTTTTGCGAACGGCATTGGTAGCAAGGATACACGAATTATTGGATTTGCCAGATCGAAACTGACATGGATTCTTCTGCTACTAGCATTACTCGTCATTAATCGATATATCCATAAGTTCATATTTACGTATGCTGGAATTTTCTTAATTATATATACACAAGATATGATTGTGTGACATTGATATCATCCTCCAATGCATTAATTTCCTCAGTTTGGATTATGCGAGATTTTTTTCTTCTTTTGTTTGCATTAAATAGAAAAACTCCACGCCCACGGTAAGACGCATTGATATTGAGCTTCTATCACGGTCTTTTAGGTTTGTTACACTTACATTAACAACTTGCACTCCATATATGGAAGCAAATTTTCGGTAGAACCTGCTGCAGCAAAAGGAAGAAAAACAGCAGCAGCAGCAGTAGCAGCAACAAAGGCAGTTGTAACAGTGGCGTTTCTTGCAAAATGACCGAATAATGATAAACGCTTGTATATTCTCTGCAAAATAAAATCAATTGCGCACACATGCTCTGGATTTGTGTTAGATATGAATGGAATGAGTGGAGAGTAATATAAATAGTTGCCCTATTGTTATCATATTTGGTCGTTTTATAATATTTGATAAGGCTGTATTTACAATCCTACTTTCCTTTGACAATTATTATTCAATATTGATATATATATTTCATTCGTTGGATCTTGAGTTAACCGTATGTTTACAGTATTAGTGCGATCCATAATAGTTTGTAAGCTAGCATTTATGCATCTGCGGTCATAAACACTCTTCGGGCAAGTCTTTGTGTGAAGCTTATTGTTCTGTGCCATTCTTTGTCGGGTTAGTCTCGGGTGAACTGAAAAATAGACAAACAGCAGCTTCAACATATAAAAATTGATGGAAGCCATAAAAGTACTGTCAAAGAATAAATTTAATCAATATTTTGTATTTAATAACTCGCTTTAATTAAATTAATAAAATACAGTGAGTGTTAATAACAAACAATTCGGAGGGCAGGCATAGCTGTCTGGTAAAAGATTTCGCTATGCTAAAGAATTTTTTTCCCATATACAAGTCTATGCTAAAGAATTTTCCCCACATTCAAACATTTTTCCCGGTAATAACGGATGAAGCAAAATGATAAGATAGAACTTATGTTGACAGAAACTGTGCAAAAAAAAAAAGACATTAGTACTGTTCAAACTTTAGGGTAGTAGATCTACCCCACCCCACCCAATTCGGTTTAGTATCAACTCAAAGACTAATATAAGGCATAGAAAATTTTGGAACTGTCTTCGGTGTTGACTTCTTTCTTTCATGAAGCAGTTTAGAAGCAACTGCTTACCATAGCCGTTGTGTGTCCAGAAATTTATACCTCGACGAAAGGAAGAACGGGTTTTAAATAAATTTTAAAAAAATATTTGGCTGACTAGAATTTGTTTACATTAGAAGATAAATTTAGTATTTTGCCCATTCAAAGATAAAAGAAATAAACAATAACCGCAAGCATGACTACGTGGTTTGGAAGTTCCTTTTGCAACTACGTGATTTTGGGTTCAGTTCCACTTTGCAACACCTTGGGTAAGAGTCTTCTACTGTAGCTCCGGACCAATTCTATCTATCTATCTATCTATCTATCTATCTATCCATCCATCCATCTATCTATCTATCTATCTATCTATCTATCTATCTATCTATCTATCTATCTGTGTGTGTGTATATGTGTGCGTGTCTGTCTTTCATTGGAGATTTCATGCTTACGTTCTTGGACCAGAAGCATGGTTTACCAACCCACGTGACAGATCTTGTTCTTATTGCGGCAGAGTGTCCATAATATCTCTTACCTGGAAAACCAATTGGGACTATCGGTTTAGTCGCCAATTATCCGACCTTGAAACAGATAGTTCTACCTATATATGTGTCTGTATGTGGGTGTGCTTGTGAATTGTATGTGTGTGTGTTCGTGTGTTTATGTGTGCTTGGCCGCATCCCCGCTTGACACATGGTGTTGAATTTTTACATCCACGTAACTTAGTGGTTCAGTGAAAAGAACAGCTACAACAAGTAACATACTTAAAAAATAAGTACGGGTGTTGATAATTAGACTAAACCCTTTAAGGTGGCACCCCAACATGGCCGCAGTCCAATTGACTCAAATAAGTAGAAGATAAAAGATTAGCAATGCATCTTGCAAAGAAATATTTTCTTCATGTTTTACTGGGTTTTTTTTCCATTTCATTCTTTTTTTTTTTTTCCTAAATGTGTCACGTATTGAAAACATCACCAAACTTTGTAGAGTAACTTTGTCTCGGGAACATGTTTAGAATATAGGTAGATATCTGCTATTACTTTATTTTCTTACTTCAAGTTTACCTCGGAATTCCATCACGCAATATTTGATAAAATGGCTTGAATTAATAAAGTTAATTTGGGTACAATATACATATATATTTTGATACAAACCTTTTATCAGTTTAAATAAGCATGGAGCATATTCGAATCCGTAACAAAGTTTCCTTAATTTTTTTTGTTGTTTTTATTTTGGAGAAAATTTCATGCTGTATGCAAATAGGAATGAATACACCAAATAGTTCAGAGCGCTCTCCTTTCCAGTATCTGATGCTGAGGAGGAGCTAATCACTCCGAAATGCAAGCATTCATCAGTCAAGGTACAGGGCGTTTCGAAATGAAACAGCGTGTTTGCGTCTATTTTTCTACATTGAGATATATTTTCCATGAAAAAATGTATCCAATGGCTTTCTTTCGGATTCCAATATGCCCCAAGCATATTTGAACTAATAACAAGCTTGTGTTTGTATTTACGGTGAACCCCAGATTAGCGGAAGCAGTCATAGTACGATAACGAGAAAATAATAAAAGCTATTCTTCACCTCTTGTCTGTTCGTAGGGTTCCACATTCTGGCGTCTGATGCTGAAGAGGAGATAACCATACTAAAGTACATGCATGCATCAGTCTGGTATAGGATCCCTCGAATTTGTGTCGTATGTTCACACCTTGTTTTTTTTTTTTTTTTTTTACAGCGAAAAATTTTGTCCATGACAAAATACAGTGAATAACCTCCTTGCGGGTTCGGGTGTTCCCAAGCATATTTGAACTGGTAACAAGTTTGTATTTCTACACCCCAGTGCTCAGCGCTCTAGTCCTAAATATATTTATATATTTCTCAATATTGACACCAATACCGAGTTACAAATAAATAAACGGGAAATAATAATCGATACCCATATGCAATATACAAACATATCGATATATTACACAATATATTCAAACAAGATCTAAATGCATTTTTGCATTAAATTTCAAATTTACATTCCAAAATACGGAAGACAAACAACATAAAAAAAACGACATGACAATTTCCTCCCGTTCGCGAACAGTTGAAAATATATTAAAATACGTTGCTAGCGCTACATCTTGGTTAAGATTTTAAACAAATTATTTGTTTCGCTTTGTTTGTGTCTACGCGTGCACATAGAGGAACACATCCGTGCACCTACACAAACGCATCCATACACAAGCACTACACAAACCTACATTTCTGTCTACGTACACACATATACACGCACGCATATTTACGTATATATAGGAGTATGAATATATATATATATATATATATATATATATATATATATATATATATATATATATATACATATATATATATATACATTCATATATATATATATATATATATATATACATTCATATATATATATATATATATATATATATATATATATATATATATATATATATATAACATTGATTGGCGCTAATACACACGCACTCATACATATTAACATATATACATACCTACACACTCACTCACACACACATACATATTAATATATATATATATATATAGATATATATATATATATATATATATATATATATATATATATATATATATATATATATATATATATATATATATATATATATATATATATATATATATATATAAGCAAAGATATATGTGTGTGGTTATGCATATTATATAGGAAAGGAGACTGTTGGTAAATTTCTGTTTTTCTTCTAAATATTGAAACGAATATTTTACAATATCAAAGAGTATTCATTCTTCAGGACTAGTTCCAATGAAATTGTTTATATCTTATGGAATAATGTAAGGTCCGACAGTTATAATGCCTTTGACTTAAGATGTTTGATCGTCTAGGAGTGACCTGGGGCTAAATAGCCACCGCATTCTATCCATGTTATCGTAAGTCTTTTACTGCAGAATACTACAATAAATCTGGGGGTTTAGGTGAATTTCCGAATGCATAGAATACGAGATTGCATGGTTCTTAGGTCTGCCACATGGGACCAGTTTCTTTAATCAAAACGATTAACATCCACTGAACTATTTTCCTTGCGTTTAAGGAAGTAACAAGCATAAAATACAGTTTGTGATACTGTAGACAATGAAAGCATTGTGCTATTGTATTGTTAGAATGTATACGTTTGTGCGGGGTATTATTTTGCTTGCGTGCATTAGTGGGGGGGAGCCGGGTAAGGAATTCCAAAATATTGCGTAGTGTGGAACCACGTCGTAACCCCTATTAACCTTAAACGGAGAAGTAGCATCTACCAGAGTACCAGCTATGGGTTCATTAGTATGTCACGGAATTGTCTCCGGGGAAGGTCACTCACAGTGACCTCCAACGGTCTCAGGGAAGAAGGAACCCTTCAGATTTTTTAACTGCTCATCTAAGAAAAGGTAACTCCTAACATATCCTGCATTCTGATTACAACTGGGCTCTTGAGGCTTGTTGCAGCAAACTAATGCAACAAACTAATGCAAGTTTGAAGGATGAAAGAATGGGACTGGCTCTGCACAATCTATACCCACTATAATGATACATATCATGCACTATAATGATACATTTCATGTTCAACAAAACACGATAGCAGTGCCAACACTATCACACTTTCTTCCTAAGTCAGATGCTGATAGGCGAAAGTGGCTAGAGGATGCTAGTGGAAGTCATCAACTTTGACCCTGCGCTCAGGCGGCCATAGGGTAATGGTCGACTTCTACAAACCTGAGGCAAATGTGGAACCTTCATTCGTCAAAGAGATGAAAGAGTCTAGAACATTGTATAATATTTTAAATAACCTACTGTACGAAATGTATAGTTAATCTACGTAGACTTAAGGGAAAAATCAGTCTGTTGTATTTCTCTTTAAACATTCTACACAAGTTTCATACTCTCTGTCTACGACTAGCGTTTGATCGATTTACGAACTTCGCGACCAGTGTAGTCAAACATCAACAGAACAAAGCTTACCCAGTTTTCTTGATCCTTCATCCAAGGATCACCAATACAGGTCAAATGAAGCGCTACTTCTCTTCTTAATCAGACTTACAAATAAAAATCTGAAGTGTGGGAATGATGCCAGCAGCAAGAATAATTGATGGCTGTAATGTGCAGTGTGTGGAATCTGTGCCAACAGCAAGGATCAAGAATGCAATTCTAATATTGATGCAGGAGGGGAAGAAGCTGAATAATATGTACACATTGATTTCTATACAGCAGGAATGTATATACATAAAGCTGGTTTATGCATGTAAGTGTATATATTTAAATAGATGTTTGTACATTCAACGGCATGTATGTATGTTATAGTTGCTATGTTAGACGTGAGATAAGCAAATAGTCACACACACACACACAAACTCGCACACACATATATTCACACATACACGTCCCGTTCTGCAGTGCGTATTGTACCTTCATGATATAATGTGTAATTAACTAATTGTTGTGTGTGTGTTTCTGTGTGCATATTTTATGGTGTGTTAGAGCATGTATCTGTACGCGTGTGATATATCGGAGATCACGTGACTACACGACACCATATACATTGTGGCTACCAGTATGTAAACATATATATGTGCGTGTGTGTGTGTTTGCATTTGTGTGTGTGTGTGCGTGTGTTATGTGTGTGTATGTGTGTCTGTGCTGTAAGTGTTCATATGTATGGATATATATCTGTATGTATGAGTGTATTTATGTTATAGGAAACTTTCCGCGCTAATGCGACTCGATATAGCATTCTAAGCTGGCATGTGTAGCTGCATAGGACCATACATATACACACACAAGCAGATATATACACATACAAACATACATACATACATACATATATATATATATACATGTATCTATGTATGTATGCATGCATGTATGCATGCATGTAAGTAAACACTAATGTAAGTGTTTAAAATGATGGCATCTTTTATATAGAGTTGATCTATATACATGTATTTGATGTGAGCGTATGAATTTACGCTGTGTCTGCTACGGACAGAATCAACAAGAGAGTGTTTAAGATTTCGCAAATATTGACTTTGTGCATATATATATTCTTTTATTCTTTTATTCTTTTACTTGCTTCAGTCATGTGACTGCGGTCATACTGGAGCACACTTTACTCGAACAAATCGATGCCAGGTCTTATTCTTTCTAAGTCTAGTACTTATTCTGTCGTTCTATTTTGCCGAACCGAAAAGTTACAGGGATACAAACACTCCAACATCGGTTGTCAAGCGATGGTGTGGGAACGAACACGCACAAACACACGCACACGCGCGCGCAAACAAACACACACACACACACACACACACACACACACACACACACACACATATATATATATATATACGACAGGTGTCTTTCAGTTTCGTCTACCAAATCCACCCGGGCTATAGTAGAAGACATTTGCCCAAGGTGCCATGCACTAGGACTGAACGTGGAACCATGTGCTCTGTAAGCAACCTACTTACTACACAGCCACGCCTTTCCTGTATATACATATAAGTTCGTTTTTGTGTGTGCATGTGCGTGTATTTTTATGTGTGTGTGTGTGTGTTTGTATCTGTATGTGTTTGTGTGTGCGTATCCGTGTGTGTGTTTATGTTTTATGTGTGGGACGCAGATTGCGCTGGAGATTTCGATTAAATCTTTGCAACTCATCACGTGATTTCGGCTCGAAAGATAAATATCACTGCACGGCATGTTGAGACTGCGGAAGGAAAAGAAAGAAAGAAAGAAAGAAAGAAAGAAAGAAAGAAAGAAAGAAAGAAAGAAAGAAAGAAAGAAAGAAAGAAAGAGACAAAGAAAGAAAGGATGAATGGATGAAATAAGAAAACAAAGAAAGAATAAGAAAGACAGGAAAAACAATAATAGACGACTACGAAGGAGGAGGAAGAGGAGCCAGGAAGAGGAAGGAACATAAACAAAACAATACAAACAATAAATAAAAGAACAGCAGCAACAACAACAACAACGACGTTAATAATGAATGCAAGAATCAATAGCAAAATATAATAACAACCACATATTTATTTATTTATATTTATTTCTTTGATATATTTATGTTTATAATTATAAGTAAAAAAGGTTTGAAATATTCAAAGAGAGAAATGCGTATGCAAATGTATGTATGTATGTATGTATGTATGTATGTATGTATGTATGTATGTATGCATGCATGCATGTATGTATGTATGTACGTACGCACGTATGTTTATGTGTGTGCATGTATGTAATGTATGTGTATATTTATGTATGTACGTATGTATGGGACTGTATACATCCATGTCTGTATGTATCTCTCTCGATATATATCTATATAAGGGTATGGATATCGAATATATACATATATGCATACAATATCCATATATATACACACACACACACACACACACACACACACACACACATATGTGTGTGTTTATGTATGTATATGTATGTATACATGCGCATATGCAGATATCCATGTATGTATCTTTCTAAGGATACTGGCGTATCAATAATTGTAAATACGTATCGAAATTATATTACATAGCATTTGGAATTGGATTGACTGTATTCTACAGAGTTTTATTTTTGCTTGTTTTTGTTTGTATTTTATATTGCCATTTATTGTATATATTATTATTATTGATGTTGTTGTTGCTGTTTTAAATAATAGTTGTGGCCTCAGTGTTTGGAGTTACAGTCGTAGGAGGAGAAGCGGGAAGAGGAGAAATAGCCGGGACGTGGATGCAAAGAAGCTACACTGCATCCAACATTAACTGCAGACGGCACAGTGGAGTGGGAGGGTCATGTGATTCAAGACCAGCAGCCTGCAGCATTTTGACGACCAATCGAACACCCAGACTGTCTTTTCTGATTGTATTGGAAATATGCAAAATAATGATGGTGTAATCCTATTACTATGGGATAGAAGCAATGGCTGTAATAGTCATAACTGTTGTTGTGATGGTTAAATGGTAAAGTTGGTTGTAGCGCTTGTAGTATTAATAGTGGTGGTGGTGGCTTTTGTGGTGGTGGATAGGCTTATAATGGCAATGATATCATTAATATTGGTGTTTCCACATAACTTTTATTGCGGCGGTTTTGGTGCCATTACTAATAACGGTAACTTTATTCATTCGCAATGTTCATGCTGTTGTGGCTATTGTTGTTGTTTTTTATCCCTAAAACCAACTCTGATTAAGTAGAACTGTGATCAGAGACACTGACCAGTATTGACCGTCCCACCTATTATGTCTTAGCAGATACAGTGTATCTAGTATTAAATTAGATAATGTCTCCTCCTATAAAAATAACCCCCACCTCACAGCTGAAGTGTATCAATCTGGATAACTTTTGCCTGCTACGTCTATGACGTTTATCAATCACGTAAACCATTCCTCGTTGGCCCGTTCGTTGTTGTAGCTTTCGTTAAATGTAATGTTACTGTTGTTATTAAATATATTGGTGGCGGTGTTGGTTTTGTTGATGGGTAGCCCTACGTGCGTGAAAGCGCATGGTTTAGTGGTTAGAGAGTCGGGCTCACAAACATGCGGTAGTAATTTCGCTTCCTGGCCCAATCCGTATGTCGTGTTCTTGAGCAAAACACTTTATTTCACGTTGCTGTAGTTCACTCAGCTGTAAAAATGAGTTGCGGCGTCACTGATTCCAATCTATATCGGCCTTTCCTTTGGATTGCATCAGTGGCGTGGAGAGAGGAAGCTGGTATGCATGGGTGACTGCTGGTCTTCTATAAACAACCTTGTGTGGACTTGTGCTTTTGAGGGTAACTTTCTAGGTGCAATCCCATGGTCATTCACGACCGAAAGCAGTCTTTACCCTTTTGTGCATATATGTATATAACATATAATAAATATAAATGCGCCCTTTTAAAGCCTAGCGAGGTTCATGGGCCCAGTTTCCCGGTTTCAATGGTGTATGTGTTCTCCAGCCGGACGGGACGCCAGTCCATCGCAGCGTTACTCATTTTTGCCAGCTGAGTGGAGTGGAACAACGTGAAATGAAGTGTTTTGCTCAAGAACACAACGCGTCGCCAGGTCCAGGAATCGAAACCACAATCTTACGATCATGATGCTGACACCCTAACCACAAAGCCACGCGCTTCCACACACACACGCACACACACACACACACACACACACACATACACACACACACACACACACATATAGAGGGAGAAGTAGATATAGCTAGCTAGCTACCTACATAGATAGATAGTTAGATAGATAGATAGATAGATAGAGAGAGAGAGAGAGAGAGAGAGAGAGAGGTAGATAGATAGATAGATAGAGAGAGAGAGAGAGAGAGAGAGAGAGAGAGGTAGATAGATAGATAGATAGATAGATAGATAGATAGATAGATAGATAGATAGATATTCAGTCATTCGATTTGTTGCTGTTACGAGCATTAGATTTAGGTACAGTGCTTGTAAAACTACGTTTTATAATGTGTTCATTCTCTTTTGAAGACGTAAGTTGTGATTCGTGCAAAATTCGGTTGCTATATGTGTGACTGGATAGAGATTGCTGTCATTTGTTATGATGAAAGAAGTCCTGAAAGTAGGCGAGGTAGATTTGATGCTAAGTAGGCAGTAGTGGATTAGAAGGATATGGTAATATTATATGCAATGCTTAATGACAAAAAAAAAAAAAAGGCAGAATCGTTAGCACGCCGGATGTAAAGCTTAGCGACAGTTCTTCCGGCTTTACTCTCTCAGTTCAAATACAACTGAGGGCAACTACGCGTTTCATTCGAGGTCGATAAAACAAGTACCAGTTGAACACTTGGGTCGATGTAATCTTTTTGCTCTTTACTAAATCATCAGGTATTGTGCCTATGCTCGAAATGATTACTAGTAGCAGAAACAATGCAGGAAGCTTGCAAAATCGTGGGCGATTCGAAAGAAATAGAGATATTTCTTCCGACTCATCACATTCTCAATTCAAATTCAATTCCAACGAGATTGACCTAAGCTTTTATCTTTCGAGATAGATAAAATAAGTCGAAGTTGATCACTGAGAACGATGCAATCAACCAGCCCTACCGCCACCAAAACTTCGAGGCCTTATGCCTATACAAGTAAGAAGCATGTATAGTTGTAGTAGTAGTAGTAGTACTTGTTTTTGTTGCTGACTTTGCTGTTTTATACCGAAGGAGATGTATCGATGTATGTTTTCTAGTCGCAATAATCTTTTTAAAAATTTGTTTTCTTTTCTGCTTTTTAGACTGTTTTAACCAACCGCTTCGTCCATTTTCACGATAATAGGTGTGAATTGCAAAATATATAACTGATATTACAGCTAGGTTGAGCAGCAATATGGTAGCTCCTGAGTTGGTTTTTGTTGTCGTTGTTGTTGTTAGCTTTATTCCTACCTTTGCAGTGATTCATTAATTCAGCAATCGAAGCCACCCTAGCCGTGATTTCCCTTTCTGTTTAGAAGTTAGTGGAGCTACATAATTCAGTGTATCTTTTTATGTTCCAATATTTATGTAATAGTTTCCGCCGAGGTTGACTTTGCCTTTCATCCTTTCGGGATCGATTAAATAAGTCCCACTGGCGTCGACATAATCGACTTAATTCCTTTGTCCGTCCTTGTTCGTCCCCTCTATGTTTAGCCCCTTGTGGGCGATAAAGAAATAAATATTTATGTAGTAGTAGTAGCAGTAGTAGTAGTAGTAGTAGTAGTAAAACATACTTACTCATGAAGACAGCCACGTAGTGGGCTAGAAGCCGAGACCTCGTGAATGCAAAACGAACTTGAATATTCGGTCAGTTTGCTTTTATTTGAATAGGTAAATTGAAGATGACAAAAGTTTGTTAGAAACCAGATATTTTGATCATAAAATAAACAAAAACAAAGAAAAAACTATTAGTCATGAGGAAAGATAGTGCATCTGACACTTTATATATTCTCTAAAACTGGTGGAAAGAAGAAATAAAGGTATCTTTAAATTGCAAACATGCGGCCACTGTTACATCAGGGTCTCCGATAAAGACACTCAAGTTGCTATGAGGCGGTGATTTACCGGGCGACCAGTTATATTTGCAGCATATTGCATATTATCCTATTGCACGTAAGCCATGGTGATATTGGAATCTAGGACGCAAATGGCTGCAACAAACAACACAAAACATCTAGCCGGATATTCTTGCAGTTCCACCGATCCACTCCTTTCGATTGCTAGGTTTTCGTTGATCTCAAAAGAATGATAAGCAAAGTTGACTTCGGCAGGTTTTGAACTCAGTGCGTAGAAATGCGGGCCACATAGCATACATTGTATCGCACTCTTTGCAGTACCATTTGTCGAACACAATGTATAAACTGGTGTTTGTATCAAATATAGTGTGAGTATTTTATTAACTGGTAAATTTCTTAGTCACGTGACCTTGTTGTAAGGTCGTGAGTTCGATTCTAGGACAGGGTGGGATATTGTATTTTTGAACCAGGAATTATTTTTCAGGATTATCTCATCTGCTCAACTGAAAATGAGTACTACATGAATGCTAGTCTAGCTCTTTGTCCCCTCTGCATCCAAATATTCCGCTGAGCCAAGGTTAAGATGGCTGAGAGGTTATTTTTGTCTGCTTGCGTGTACATAAGTACCTAAATCAATTACATAAAGCATGTTACTAACAACTTCTTCGAATTTTCTAGCAGCTGAGGGCTATGTCCATCTCTACAAATCTTGACTTATAAAAATTCTTATAAAACGAGCATTTATACATTACCAGTATTTGCACATTTTGTGAATTTTGCAAGAAGTTTTGGTTATCATTTCATGGTGGCCTATTGCATATTGAAGCGAGAATATGAATATGAATAATCGTCAAAGTTACTCATATTGATATCTGGCAAAGGATTATTATCATTTACATATTTACATGATTATACATATATTACCTGTGTGTGTATACCCCCCGCCATATATATGTTTAGATAATCTTCATAGAATTTCACTGAATCATATGAGTATTATATTGTTAAGATATCAGAAGGAGGAGAATGAAATGCTGGGTATAGTATATTACGTGGGATATCCTCTTATAATAGAAGTGTAATAACAACGTGTTTCATTAAACATTTTGCTGCGAATAAATCACAACAGCTGAACAACTTTGACTAGAATGTCAATTAATCGTCTGAAGGGGTAGAGAGTGTACTTCCCTCGGGCGTGCAAGCTCCTTATTAATTTGACTTTAATTAGAAAATTCTTCAATAAAAGGATACAAGATTTTGCATAATGTGGTCTCTGTGGAAAGCCAGGAAAGTAGAAAGTTCCAATGAAACTACAGTAATATCCAAAAGGTGTTACACTCATTAGGATTCCCTCACCCCCACGTGGGACAATAGAATGAAGTCAACTATGAAATCTCTACGTAATAGCTTGATCTGATAGAAACAACGACCAAGTATCGAACAACTTTCCTTTAGATAAGAACCAACAACGAACTTTCTATGTCGTAACTCAATCAGCTAGAAATAACAACCAAATTTCCTTTAAATGAAAAGTAAATGTCTTCTATGTATATTCGCACCGATTGCTGAAGCATATTATCCAAATTTTTCTTAAATCAGAACCTAGAATCTCAAAAAAATTAAGAACATTATTAGATAATAGGTACAGTGAAACCTCTAGAAATAAATCATCAATTCTTATCAGGACGATGTATTGATCATGAATCTGCCCGAATAGAGCAGACCTGGGGGTTAAACCGCTCCTCCTACTTTTCCTCCTCCTCCTTTTACTACTACTGTTACTAGTACTAATGATATCTTTACAGTGAAGCGAATTAGATTTATACAAAAAACTATGTAGATGTCGATCGATAACAATGGTGAGATCCAATAACTGATCTATCTGTTAAATAATTAGCATGTGATGATATGAACTTTTAGAAGAATGCGTCATGCCATGAAAGAACGAACAACGGACTTTCTATGTAGTCGATTGACCGGCTAGAACTAACAACCAAATTTTCCTTAAACCACAGCCTACGTTTTTGAAACTGGAAAGGACACGTTGGCTAATATTACAGAACAGTATACAGTGGAAAGCTGGCGGAACAGTTAACACGCCGTGCAAAATGCTTAGCGGCATTTCGCCCGTACTTGCGTTTTGTATTCAAATGCCACCGATGTAGACTTTGCCTTTTATCCTTTCATGGCCAATAAAATAAGCGCCAGTTGAACACTGAATTCGATGAAATCAACTTAACCTCTTTCCCAAAGTTGCTAGCCTTGTCCGAAAAATCTATTTCCATCACCACCACCACCATGGCTCTCACCATCACCATTACCAACACTATCATCACTACCATTACCACCACCACAACCATCAATGCAACCACCATCACCAACAACACCACTATCATCACCACCATATTTCATCCTCATCACCATCAGCGCCACCATCACCGTTACCGCTACCATCACTATCACCACCGCCACCATCACCACATCACCACCACTACCACCACCGGATTTAATAAATTACTGCTATCGATTTTGCTCTTCGTGATTTACAGATCGGTTCACCAGTTCATTCAGGGCTAAATTTATTTTATTTTCCCAGGAATCTATTCAGAGTACTGCAGATAAGACACGAAACCGCGATGTCTTGTCTCTTAGACTGATCGTCACCACATACCACTCGCCAAAGTCCAAATCTTAGGCGAGTTGCGGTGCCAATTAAAAGAGAGAAAAACATTTAGAGAAAATTGTATTAAAAATGTGTTGAATAAAGGTAACATAAGAATATTCACATTTGTTTCTTATTTCTTATGAAAGATCTCATTGTTTCAGCTGTTGCTGTTTTATTGTTGATTCAATAGTAATTGTAGCTATACGACTGTCTGTTGTCTGCATTATGTTAGTGTTGTGTGTGATAGGATAAATATTAGTTGACAATAGCTGTAAGTTGGTTCATCAATTGGGATTATTGTCTTACATTAAAAAGAGAAAATAAATCTATCTAAAAATGAAAAGCTGATAAAATGAGAATGACGCCAGAGCCTCAAAGAAATGGCTGTTTTACTGGCAAACAATAGAGATGCAAATGACAACGAGGGAATATATATATATATATATATATATATATATATATATATATATATATATATATATACACAAACACCACATATTTCTTTAAAATATTTCCCACTGTCTCTGTGTGAATGGCGACATGTATGTACGTATGAATGTATGCATGTATCTGTATATATATATATATATATATATATATATATATATATATATATATATATATATATATATATATATATATATATATATATATATATATATATATATATATATATATATATACATACATACATATATATATATATATATATATATATATATATATATATATATATATATAAATATATATGCGTATGTGTGTGTGTATGTTTATGTGTGTGTGTGTGTGTGCGCGTACGAGTATGTGCATGCGCGCGTGTGTGTATGTGTGTGTGTGTGCGTATCTTTTTGTCGTTGTAGCAAACAAACAGAAAACTGATATTGATATATTATGCCTCGGTGTACTTGAAACAATCACACACAATCACCTTTTATGTACGAACAGAAATACACTCATATATTTATAATACACACATGTGTATAATATATAATAATAATAATAAAGATAGTATATATGTCTTGTTTGAGACATATCATTTTATCAGTTGTAAGTTCTACAGAACGGCGAGTATTTGATCTTAGATAATTTTAAACACATCTTAATCTAACATCCATAAACAATTTAGCTTGAAAGTTTATTAGCTAAATATCCTTTCTATAAATCTATAGAATCTATACGCTGCTATTTTTACTGACAGTACGATATTATGAGTGGAAATTGATAACAGGATACTGATTTTTCTAGAAATTTGGGTTTGCTTTTAGAATTAAAAGGAAAGCCAGACGTACAATTTAGTATTGTTGTTGGCACTCCGTCGTTTTACGATGTCGAGGGTTCCAGTGGATCCTATCAACGGAACAGCCTACTCGTGAAATTAACGTGCAAGTGGCTGAGCACTCCACAGACACGTGTACCCTGAATGTAGTTCTCCGTGATAGTCAGCGTGACACAGTGTGACAAGGCTGACCCTTTGAAATACAGGTACAACAGAAATAAGAAGAAAGAGTGAGAGAAAGTTGTGGTGAGAGAGTACAGCAGGGTTCGCCACCATCCCCTGCCGGAACCTCGTGGTGCTTTAGGTGTTTTCGCTCAATAAACACTCACAACGTCCGGCCTGGGAATCGAAACCGCGAATCCGCTGCCCTAACCACTGGGCCATTGCGCCTCCACAATTTAGTATAAGTATATATAATTCCATATATCAAATTCTGATACTTCCATCGTATTTTCGAAGATCATGAGGAAGAGGATCAACACTAGGTAACTACGTAAACTGATCTTTGAACGTCTGGGTCTTTCGCAGTTGTGGTACATCTATAGGCTTTGGTCAAGTGAAAGTTTGGACGATAACTCGTTTGTATTGGCCGTTTTTCATCAGCTCTAATTACTTTGGCTTTCTCAAAGTTTTTTGTAGCGATCTGGATGCTGTCTGGTCACATTTATGCTGCTTCAACAATGAATACCTCCAGCAGGTCAATATCTCCAGCATTCAAGCCGTGCTTCTGCACAACCAGTCCAGATGGGCAGGACACGTCTGACGTACGGGCAAATTGAGTATTCGGAAAGCAATATACTGCAGTGAGTTCTACCAGGGCAAAAGAAACTAGGGATTTCCTAGGAAGCTCACCTAGACATGGAAGTATAGAATATATTATATAGGGCACATATAAATATACGAATCATATCTATGGTGGTGATGGTGGTGGTGGTGGTGGTGATGATGATGATGATGATGATGATGATGATGATGATGATGATGATGATGATAGTGATGATGATGATGATGATGGTGGTGGTGGTAGTGGTGATGATGATGATGATGATGATAAGTAGGAGGAGGAGATTGTCAGTAAAATAAATTTCATGCTATTGGTGCTCATTATAGAAAGGTGTTCATTGCAAAAACGTTTCATAACAACTTCTTCCGAAATTTATGACCACAGATTTCTAAGTATATTAAGCTGATGGCAATCATATTAGTGTTTCCCAAACTATATATATATATATATATATATATATATATATATATCATCCAATGAAAAGAAGATGACATTTTTTTAACACATCTTTAATTGTAAGTTACACACGTTTCCGTACCATCTCCATTTGCAATGCTAGCTAACGCGAAAATTCTAAAAGAAAATGGGAAGATATTATGTGGGTTAGGGTTGAGGGATCAAGAGGGTTGATACGTATAATGATAGGAGGGAGAAAGGGAAGAACGGAGAGGAAAATGAATAGAAGACGAAAGAGGAGGGGAAGAGAAAGGAGAAGAATCAGGAGGAGGAGGAGTAAGAAGAAAAGGAAGAAGAAGAGGAAGAAGAAGAGGAGGAGGAGGAGGAGGAGGGGCAGTAGAAGGGGCAGGAAGAGCAAGAGGAGCAGGAGGAGTAGATACAGTGGACAGTGTGACATTTAACAAAACAGTTTCTCCAGCCAGTATAGGCAGAACCGTTCTTGCCAAAATTCGTCCGATGGAAGGCGATGTATTTGATAAACAGTGACGTCGAGGATTTCAGTTGATCCAATCAACAGAACAGTCAGCTCGTGAAATTAACGTGCAAGTGGCTGAGCCCTCCACAGACACGTGTACCCTTAACATAGTTCTCGGGGATATTCAGCGTGACACAGTTTCATAAGGCTGGCCCTTTGAAATACAGGTACAACAGAAAGTGAGAGAAAGTTGTGCTGGAAGAGTACAGCAGGGTTCCCTACCATCCCCTGCTGGATCCTCGTGGACCTTTAAGTGTTTTCGCTCAATAAACACTAACAATGCCCGGTCTGGGAATCGAAACCGCGATCCTATGACCGCGAGTCCGCTGCCCTAACGACTGGACCATTGCCCCCATATATATATATATATATATATATATATATATATATATATATATATATATATATATATATATATATATATATATATATATATATATATATATATATATATATATATATATATATATATATATATATATATATATATATATATATATATATATATATATATATATATATATATATATATATATATATATATATATATATATACATATATATATATATATATATCACCTATATATATATCACCTATATATATATCACCTATATATATATCACCTATATATATATATATATATATATTTGTTTTGCAAGATTTTTGATGTGAAATCGTGTGTTGAGACAGATGTTGTACTTGGGGATGGTCATATTGCCAGTTTAGCCAATAAAAAAACACGCACTGTATATTTGGTGTTAATTTGCTTCAGCTTTATATTACATTAATCTTAATCTTATTTCGGCCAGAGTTCTTTCGTCACACTTCTGTGACCTCATCAGTGGTCCTCTGTTTCCTTCCTTCTTATGTGTGTCTCACCTTGCTAAATATCACCCATTTTGTATTTTGTATTCCTATTGTATGTGTCTACGCATGCGTGTCTTTCAATGTGTCTGTGTCTTTTGTAAGTGCATGTGTGTATGGGGAGTGTCTGTATCACCTATATACTCTGTTAATACGTGTTCGTTTGTATTTGTTTTTATTTATTTATTTGTTCATGTGTGTGTGTGTGTGTGTGTTTTTTTGCTAAACTGGCAATATGACCATCCCCAAGTACAACAACATATATATATATATATATATATATATTAATATATACGTATATATATATATATATATATATATATATATATATATATATATATATATATATATATATATATATATATATATATATATATATATATATATATATATATATGTGTGTGTGTGTGTGTGTGTGAGTGTGTGTGTGTGTGTGTGTGTGTGTGTGTGTGTGTGTGTGTGTGTGTGTGTGTGTGTGTGTTTATGAGAAGAGTCGGGGGTAGCAGAATAAGGAAACGATTAAATCTTCAATATAAATAAACTGTTGATATGAACGAAAAATTGCTAAACTATTCGAAAAAAATTGGTTTTCTAAGAAAAGAAATATCACATGTGTCTTTCGTAAATTTATGACTGTCGGTTTTCAAGACATTGTTTACATTAGGGAATCATAGACTTTGAATATTTATTTCGTTCTCACCTGATATGTAGAAGGACGACCAAGCATTCATATAAAATAAATTATTATACAAGATGGGAAATATTCGTAAACTGTTTTGATAAAATATATCCCTTTTATTGTTTAATGGTGTATTTATAGTTGAGGGTCGTCAGTGGGGATTTCTGTCATAAACAATATTTCGTTTGCTATTTAACAAACAGTTGCACAGCATCTTAGGCAAGTGTTTTTTTGTTTGTCTATTTGTTTTTATTATAGATTTCTGCTGACTTAAGGCTTGTGAGTCGAATTGCTTAGACAGTAATTTTAATTGTATTCCAAAGGTCCAGTTTCTGTGTAACATTGCTGATTGTTTCTGAGAAATTACGTTAGAGTACACGTGTGTAAAGTGAGAGGTCGAAACCAAGTTGCAGGGTGGAGACTTGTAGACCTTAATAAACTCCGAGAGCCATACTAGCGGAGAACAAGCTTCTAGCAAGGCCTGCCGTGCTAAGCAGGTCAAAGAGATTAAGGCCAGTGTAATACAGAACAGATCTTCGCAGAAATAAAAATGGATTTGCGTAGAGTACAGAAGCATTGATAATAGTTCAAAACTAGCAAGACCTGTGAGAGGAAAGACAGCCCAAAGTCGAGAACAGCGGAGAAAAGTCATAGATGGGATTTGCTCCAACAGCGAGTAAAGGGCTAAGTAAGTATCAATGGGATACGAAGTCATTTACTTGCTAATTCAATGAGGTTGCATTATATTTGGTCGGACAACTAGATAAGCACTATTGAAACTGGCGAAGTTTCATTACTTTAGCAAAGTTATCGTTCGGAATTCTTTGTGCATTGAGAAAGAAAGAAACATAGAAAGGGTAAAGAAGAATAACTTTGCCAAAAAAAAAAAAAATTGAGCTTTGAAGCATACAAGTCGTATTTGAAATTTCATGTGTGAGTTGAAGATTTTTCTGTGTTTAGATATAGTGATTTGTAGAAGGCATTACTTACAGAGAGAAAGCTTTCTTATTCAAGAGTTTATATTTTTCTCAGATTTATCCCCGGGAAATTTAGTGTTCTTTAAACTTTTTTCATATCCTCTCAACCGAAAATATCGAACTCTTTATTGAGTAAATTTATTGACTGGGCATTACACAATAATGACACCCTCGTTCGCTTCTATCCTGACCGGTACAACAACTTCTCAGCTTACAGAAGGAATTCGTTCGTTCAGTTGCCCGTTGCGGTAGCTGCCATGACGCCGATGAGCAAACCTGGCACGTCTAGGTAAAAGCTTGTAAAGCAGGCCAACCAATCATTGAGACCTTTATTTATTTATTTATTTAGTTATTTATTTATTTTATGTAAACAAAATTACAAAGTGCATATCATATTGTTATTTGCTGCTTTGTGTCATCTTTTTGCAACACTCAAATACAGGTCCACTGACCAACCTGAACTGTTGAGGAAATTTCCGCAAAAGAGCTGTGAAATAGAAACACAGGCACCCATCCAGTTCGATGGAACACAGAATATCGGGGTTTCCTTCCACATCACACCGAAACTTTTCAGCTCCATTCAACAACCTCTTTTTTTTTTAGGTCTTAAGCTCCTAGAACTAAATTCTCTATTTCTTGTTGAAGATATAGTCAACTCTTATCAAGTTTGGTTGGATTATGCCTCATAGATGCCTTTTCTACTTTGCTTGGTGTGGCCTTTTCAGTGTTATAATACAAAAAGTACTATAAAAAGAAAGGTATCCTACATATACTGCGACAAGCTGAAAGGATAAAATGAGTAACAATAACTGCAGAAGCCTTAAGCAAATGAACTACCAAAAACTTCTTTTCAATTTACGGAATCTGAAAGAAACACGTTTCACTTGGACAAAAAATATATACTGCAACATCTACTGCTGCGTCTGCTGCTGCTAGTGCTGTGGCTATTACTACCACTGCTGCTGCTGCTACTACTACTACTATTGATGATGAAGATGATGATGATCATGATGATGATCATGATGATTTCTACTGCGCTGATGCTACTTATGAAGATGATCTTGACGATGGTGACGATGATGATGTTGATACTGATGATATATAAAGGAAACGAAATCCAAGAGGATTGTGGAGTCAGTAGTAGTAGTAGTAGTAGTAGTAGTAGAAGAAGAAGAAGAAGAAGAAGAAGAAGAAGAAGAAGAAGAAGAAGAAGAAGAAAAAGAGGAAGAAGAAGAAGAAGAAGAAGAAGAAGAAGAAGAAGAAGAAGAAGAAGAAGAAGAAGAAGAAGATAAGAATAATATACAAAGAGATAGATAGATAGATAGAGAGAGAGAGAGAGAGAGAAAGAGAGAAAGAGAGAGAGAGAGAGAGAGAGAGAGAGAGAGAGAGAGTACATAAAAAAATGAATCTAAAACAAATGGCAAGAAATCTCAGAAGATGAAGACAGAAAAAAAATTGATAGAAGACAAGACAATAAAACTGGAGTGTATGATGGAGAATAAATATAAAAAGCAAGGAAGAGCTAAAAAAAAAATACAAAGGAATAAACACTGCGTGATGAATAATAAAATGAAATATATAAGAAAAGAAAAGAAAAAACCCCGCAGAAATGATGAGTTCGAAACTTGTTAACTATATATATATATATATATATATATATATATATATATATATATATATATATTGTTATTAGATTTATATAGAGTTGTTATATTTGTAATATATTGTTAGGAAATGTGAATATTTATTGGTGAGCTGTATGCGTTTGGAATTATTTCTGTTTTTGTATCCAATATTTTTGTGCTTATTTTATTATTATTATTTTTTTTTTTTTGTTTTCCTGAAAACTGGAATATCTGATAAACTCCAGACGCCTTTCTGATTGATGTTTTTGTTGTTGCTGCTGATGAAGATGTTGGTTATATGATTTGTTGTTGTTGTTGTTTTAATGGTGACAATTGTACTGTCAACAATTTTTATAATCAGTCATGCGAAATGTTCTATGGTGTTTTGGTTAAATTATCAAAGGATCAACTTTTGCGATTTGGTTTCAATTCCCATGTGCAGTTGCATTCGCTTCGCTTTATTTTTTTTTTCTTTCCTTTATATGAAAAGCCGGTCTTCTGAGAGTTCTGAAATGTTATTCATACATCTAGGTAACTATAATTTGTATCTAAGCGTAAACAAATGAAAAATATTAATTACATTTCAATTTTTATATATATATATATATGTTTGCGCTGTATTAATTTAAAATAAAAAAAATAAACTTTTTAATTTGATTGTGTACTTGTGTTAGATTTAATATATTAACCAGTTGTTCATATTTTGTTGTACCGCATTACAGCGGAGAGAGCAGTATCTTACTTCAGAAATTGTAATCTTGTCTAACTGACACCATACAATACTTCTTTCGCTCACATAATATATCATACACACACATACACGCACGCACGCACACACACATACACACACACACACACACACACACACACACATACACACACACACACACACATATATATATATATATATACATATACATATATACATATATATGCATATATATATATACACACATCAATATATATATATAAATATATATGATATATGTATATATATATATATATATATATATATATATGCATATGTATATACTTACATGCATATACATATAATATAATATACATATATAATATTTATACATGTATATATATATATATATATATATATATATATATATATATATATATATATATATATATATCGGGAGAGAGAGAGACAGACAGACAGAGGGAGATATATTGATAGATCGATAGATATATGTGTATGTTTGCGCATGTACATATCGGATAATACAACCCACATATAGGACATTTATTTCATATATTTCTGTCTTAGTGTGAGCTTGTCTATATGAAAGACTCAAATTGACATAAGGAGGAGGAGAGACAAAGAGAAAGGAGTAGAGAGAGGTAGAGAATGTGTATGTATATATATATATATATATAAATATATATATATATATATATATATATATATATATATATATATATATATATATATATATATATATATATATATATATATATATATATATATATATATATATAGAAAACAAGGGGATCTTTGATATATCCTACTCACATTTTACAATCACTGATCACATAGATCGACCAAGTTATAAACCTGTCATCTCTACAAACAAGCACGTCACCTTCCACCTAGAACTAACCGAGATAAATAAAATCCTCTCCCACACTTGCATACTTCCACCCAATCTCTATCACTATTTTTCTTATTCTATCTCTAAATCTCCATCAATGATAACGCTATCAACATTGGTTACATTTCCTTCCCGAACAGACTTCAAACAGATGGCTTACATCATGTATTTATTATCTAAACTTCCTTTGCTTTTCGCTAACCGCAGTAACGACACTGTTAATCTTTAATGTTTATGTTTTGAATGACTGATTGATTGTCAAGTCAAACACTTGATATAACCTCCATTGTGTTTCAGGCCGCAACAGTGGAGTCGACAAGAGATGGATGATTTACATTACGATCAAATTTAGTTGTGCCGGGAACCATTGAAATTTGGTAGCTTCCGACGTAAAACATGTTCGGGTTAGTGTTTCATTTCTCAAGTAGTATTAGTATTGCTAGCCATAGACGAAATAATAGTGGCTGTTTTACTTTTTATTGCCAAGGCCTGATCCAGTAGAACGATAATCAATAGCTATCCGGTTCTTTATTTTCACTTGTGACTATCCGGTCCTATTTTCGGACGGTCTATCTAATACTTTTTTCTATTATAGAAACAAGGCGGGAAATTTGAGGGGAAGGGGCTCGTCGATTACGTTGACTCCAACTGGTATTTAATTTATCGATCCCAAAGATGGAAGACACAATGGAACTCGTTGGCATTTGAAATCAGAACGTAGAGCCGAAAGAAATGCCGCTAGGCATTTTTCCATCATTGTAACGATTCTGCCTGCTTTCCGTCCATTTTAGTATACAGTATCAAATATATGTATTATATTTTTAGCTGCAAGATATAGGAGATGGAGAGTTGGCTATCATTTCTAGTATACCAAGTAGTCAGGTATTTGCAATTGTATAAAGGCCTGAAATTCGGGGGAGGGACCAGTCTATTAGATCTACCCAACTGGTACTTAATTCATCAACCCCGAAAGGATGAAAGGTAAAGTCGACATCGGCGGAATTTGAACACAGAACGTAACGACGGGCGAGGACCGCCAAGCATTTCGTCCAGCATGTTAATGATTCTGCCAGCTCGTCGCTTTAATAGAAATGATAATCAATTCTAGAAATAATAATCTTGATCTCCAGCTTAACGTGGGCATTCTGTTAGGACACAGAATACTGCATTATTAAACCCGTGATGCATAAACGCACTCGTAATTACATCGCTGACAGACACAACTGTCTGCTACGGCCACCGCAACTGTCAGAACACGTGATTTCACTCTGCTACGGGTTCATCAGCAACATATGTCCAACAGCGCTCAATGATATGATTACGAGTACTTTTAGGCTCCACGTCTCCTTGTGAGAGATCCTCTGAAGGTAAATAACGCAACCGCCATATTAAGTTCAATATCAAGATTACTTTTTGACGTTAATACCGTTTCTGTTGCTATTAATTAGTTTTTCACAAACCCAGTAGAAACAGTGGTAGTAGTGGTGTTATTATTAGAGGAGATGCAGTTATTGTTGGTGTTTAAGTCTTTAATCAATTCTGGTATAACAGACGTATGACGAAAGTAGCTTCAAACGTCCCATTTGTGTCTTTGATTGTTGCAAACTTGTTTAAAACTGATTATCTGAAGCATATTTTACTTCGTAGGAAAACTTGTTATTTGTAGTCCGATTGACTGCTAAGTCGAATACAATTACAAACCTTACTTCGTTAGCTTATTCCAATTATAGTGTTCGTTCATAACACAATTTCCTCCAGAGAAATCAGAATAATTATAACGATATGCCTCATTAAAGTTTACCACGAATCTATTATTATTCCATTTTGATACCAACACACCGGAGGACACCATTCATTTTACGGTACAAAATTTCTATTTCAATGTGATCAACATAAAAACTGTCCATCAAAATTTAGTGTTAATCTATGTTCCCAATCACCACCTTAATCATGAAAAAGGTGTCTTGCTAAATTTTTCACACACACACACACACACACACACACACACACACACACACACACACATACACACACACACACACACACGCACGCATGCACGCACGCACACACACACACACACACGCACGCACACACCCGCACACACACATACACACACACACATACGCACACACACAATTTTAATCCGATCGATTCTAATACTGCCCAGTGATTTAGCAAACTGTAGCAAACTTCCTCCCAACGCCTCCTTTTTCTTTACCGCCCCTCGCCCCTTCTCAACTCCCACTCTGAGAACCTATGTTTTAAGGTATAGCATATCAACGAATACGTTATTCAAGATACAGAAAATCCAATATATTCATTTGAAAGACATAATTGTGTAATTTAAATAAACTTTGGCTGCTATTTCTAGCGCGTTCAGTGGCCTTATAGACATCAGCTTTGTTTGCCTGTTTCTGAACAGGTAAATTTGCGTTGTAAAATTACCATCTTTCTGTTTTTCTTTTCTTCTCTTTTTTTCAGCCTTCGGCGTTACTTCGGAGCTGAGGATGCGTTCGAAGTTATTTGCTCATTCCTTTATCTACCATGAAGCTTCTTGTTTTCAAGGCTCCACTTTATGATGGTTGAGATGAAACTACTTTAACAGAGCTTGTACTGAAGTTAGTGACACGATCACTGTCCTAGATGCTGTTGCGAGGAATTTACCTTCCTATTGAATCTTTTCCATCAATTAACAGGCATCGGAAATGGTCTGAAGCAAACTTTCCTTCCGTACTTACGGTCTTTCACGACATATTTTCAATCGTCAGTTACGATGCTACGCAGTAGCATGGGTTTTGGAAAATTTAAATATTATAATTGAAATTGATTAAACATACTCGAGGACAGAAAATGATATTTTTAATTATCACTTTAAAATTGCATTTAGTGCAATCTGGTATCTAAATAATCCAAAGGAAATTATGACAGTTGGTGTCCATATCAATTAATTCCTGTGGGAAAGAGTTGTCTTAAATGTGTGCTGTGTGTTCATTTACCGTTTATCTGAAAATAAAGAAC
>NC_142939.1:19465468-19467968 GCF_046866305.1 Octopus bimaculoides | reverse complement strand
TGCATTTAATAATATATGTCTGAATATAATCAAACTAAATTTTCATCATTTCGAGCTACTCACCCAAAGTGTATTTCTGCCGAATTTGGTGAAAATTCGTGTAGCCGATTTCCAGCGATTTTGCAAACACACAGACAAACTAACAAATACAAGTGATTACAATACCCTGCTTTCGCTAACGCGCGCTGGGTGCAATAATAATAATAATAATAATAATAATAATAATAATAAACCACAGCACATACCCAAGGCGCACAGAGCTGCGCTCGGTAGTGAAGTGAAAGCACGTTATAAAAATAAAACTACTGAACAATAATAACAATAATAATAATAATAATAATAATAATAATAATAATAATAATAATAATAATAATAATAATGCTGATGATGATGAGGATGATAATAATCCTTTCTACTAAAGGCACATGACCTGAAATTTTGAGGGAGTGTTAAGTCGATTACATCACCCAGTGTTTTACTGGTACTTAATTTATCGATCCGAAAGGATGCAACGCAAAGTCGATCTCGGCGAAATTTGAACAAGGAACGTAAGCACGTACGAAATGCCGCTTACGTAATGTGTATGAAATGCCGCTAACGTAATGTGTATGAAATGTCAAATGTTTTGGTCAGTGACTTTTGGTACATCCTGTAGATTCAGTCAAATGGTCGTTCTTTTTACTTGACTTTATCTTTATTTTAAATTTCCACCTTTAATCATTAATTATAGCTACTTGTCCCTACTTTGTAAATCTATGAAATAGAACGAACATTAGTCAATACCTGGTATTCTAACAAGTGAACAGAACAAAGAATAGAACCACAGGAAGAAATACAATGGAACAGACTTCAAATAATCATCTGTTGAATTGCTGCAAAACACACTGATGAAGGAAATGCATACCAACTAAAAATTAAATGAAAGCATAATCAAATACTGTGTAGAACGCAAAGCAAAATAAAGTTAGGATATAGTGCTATTGAACAACTGGGGCCGGTGTATTCGACGGATCCCTCTCCTCCAAATTGCTGGCCTTGTACAAAAATAAAGAAAGGACTAACAGAAAGATTATTACTTCTAAATTTCTGAACGAGAAACATTCAGTAACAGCACTGTACAATGAAGATTATTTGTCAACATAATGTGGCAATCTTGATTAGGACGAATGCTACTGTTATTTAGCCCCACAAAATATTGTCTCCAGCTGGCTATTGACGCATTATCTGAGTCATTATATTTCGAACCAGGGAGCTTAGTGTCCCCACTCAGCCCAAAGCAATATCTGTGTACCAATGGTTTCTGAGTTACATCACTTCATCAGCACACAATAACTGCTCGGCTAGAGATGGCGACACTAGATTCTTGTTCGAAATATATACTTTTCAAAGTGACACACAATCACTGATCTCATAAACTGAAAAATTATTATTTCTAAATCCCCGAACGAGAAACATTCAGTAACAGTGTTCTAGAGTAAAGATTATTTGCCAACATATGCAGCAGTCCTGATTAGGACGAATGTTACTCTAGAGTATGTTACTGTTCAAAATATAAGGGCGCAGATAGTGAGTCAATATCGATGTTTCCTGGGGCTAAATAACTGTAACATTCGTCCTACTCAAGACTGCCACATTATGTTGGTAAATAATCTTTACTCTAAAGATAGGGCTTATAGGGTTGAAATTTTAGCTCAAGTCAAGCAATTAGCGGGGCTGGACAAAGTCGATTGCTTCGACCCCTGTGTTCAAATTATAATTTTTTTATCGACCCTGAATGGATGAAATGCAAAGTTGACCATGGTAGAATTTGAACTCAGAACATAAAGTCGGAAGAAATAACACTAAGCATGTTGTCGAGTGTGGTAAAGATTCTACAAGTTCACCGCCTTAAAATAAAAAATAAAAAAACGACATTATTGCTATTGTTTGTTGTGTTTGTTTCTACCGTTGCTATCGTTGTTGCTGGCCGAGTTTGATAATTCAAGAAATTAAAACAAAAAAAAAAAAAAAAAGAAAAGACATAAGTACAGACATCGTAAAGCAGTTCAAGCTTCTGTCCCAGCCTGGCTACATTTCACTCATATAATGAGGGTGTTAAAATGGGTACAAATATCACATGCTGAAAGAAAATGTATATATTTTGAAAGAATATATATTTTTGTCTTGTATAGAAACTTGCAGTATGTCTTTTATTTGTTCTAGTCACCGCACCGTGACCATGCTGGAGCACAATTTTGATAAAGATAAAAGATATACCGCTGTAATTCTTTCAGTACAATACAGACATATATTATATTGCTTCAAAATAGGTATATTTTCTTTCAACGTACCTAATTTTATAGCTGTATCACGTACACATTTTTAACACCCTCGTTAGATAAGATATCATTTCCTCTTGTCACACAAACTAGAATTTATCTGTCAATAGTCAAATCAATTATTCCACAGAACTACATCTATCGTTCTCTTGTCTCTCATTACTGCTCCGAAATATAGTCTT
>NC_142939.1:19452968-19462968 GCF_046866305.1 Octopus bimaculoides | reverse complement strand
CACACACACACATACACACACACACACACACACGTGCGTGTGTGTGTGTATATATGTATGTATGTATCAGGGTGTGTGTATGAATGTATGTATGTATGTATGTATGTATCGATAATGGGCTTCTATAAAGTTTCGGTCCATGAAATTCATTAACAAAGCATCGCTCGTCCCAAGATTATTATAGAAATCTCTTGCCGAAGTTGCTGCGCAATGGAACTGAAAATATACGTTTTGTAGGGAAGGATACACCTATCCGTCACTTTTCACACCGTGTGAGACTAAATACATACATTTTGCTTTCAAATATATAACTGTTTAATGTCTCGTCTACATTAAAATTACACGAATTCTGAAAGTGTCAATACGGGTGTTCTGAAGATGACGATTTCAGCGGAATTACCATTTCAAACATAAACATCTGAACATTTATTTCAGTTACCGTAACCGGTCCTGGAGTATTCACTATCACAAGTTTTAAAATGGAAAATTATGATGTGCGAAAGATATAGCTGCTATTTCTAACAAATAATGCCGCTTCCTATAGGCTTTTCGTAATAGTTATATTCAGACTTACTTAATGTTGATTTTCATCGCCTAATAGTAAAACCGGGTCCAAAATATTTAACATTTAAACCAACAATGACTCCTTGGTAACCACTGAATCTCCTGGTATTGAGACGTTTGGAGACGTCAACAATCCAGCACCGGCTGTGAAGCAGTGGGGAAATGAACAGAAAGACACACACACATATATATATACACATTCATATAAACGGCCACTATCTACACAGTTTCCGTCGCCAATTTTACTCTCATGTATATTGGTTGGCCCGGGGATATTGCAGAACATAGTTGACAGAGGTATTATCAGTGGAAATGAAAATGAAACAACGTGGCTGCAAAGCGAAATTCTTAAACATACAGCTTTGCCTCCGTCTACCTATCTATCTATCTATCTATCTATCTATCTATCTATCTATCTATCTATCTATCTATCTATCTATCTATCTATCTAATTATCTCCTGTCTATTTACCTATCTCTCTTTCACTCTCTCTCTCTCTATCTCTCTCGGTCCATCTATCTATCGATCTAACTAACTATGCTAGATGTGTCGAAACTACTGTCTTTTATGTACCACATATATATATATATATATATATATGCCTGTGTATTATTTGAAAACCTCTCTTTACTGGTTTCATCTATTCATTTTCTCACCACTTCACAGCAGAATACCTGAAATACCCACAGCTGTTCTTTAGCTCGGTTTGCGTCTAAAAGCAAAAACTTTCCTAAGATAAATAATTCTGTTTCGTATGACCTGGCTTCAGTTGATTTCATTTCATTTCAATGGAGCAAAAAATAACAGCTGGACTCGTTTTATCTTATTTGTATTAATTCACTGTCGTTCTTCCCTTGTAACAACAAAACATGCCCTTCACACTGCGTGTACTTTTAAAGAAGTGTGTTCTTTTACTTGTGGGTATTGTTATCAAAACGTTAACTCTCGGAAAAATCAATACTCAAACGGCAAAATTTACCTATATAGTTGATAACGTTTCATAAGTTGTTCGGGAATATTTTCGTTGATAGATCTCAAATTAAAATGAGAGTATCTATGTGATTGTTTGATCTATAGAAATAGTCACCAATGTTGGTCCGAGTAACAAGCTTGCATTGATAAATGACAAATTATGTATATAAGCAAGCGAAGTTGACCTACATTTGTTTGATTCATTCTGCAGAGAGAACATAGCCTTCGTCACAGTGTATTACTTTATACTCTAGGCACGAGGCCCCCAATTTTTTTTGTTGGGGGGAGAAGGGAGCCAGTCGATTTGATCGACACCAGCATGCAACTGGTACTCAATTTATCGAACCCGAAAGGATGAAAGGCAAAGTCGACTTCGGCGGAATTTGAACTCAGAACATAAAGACAGACGAAATACCGCTAAGCATTTCTCCCGGCGAGATAACGTTTCTTATTTTTTATTGCCCACAAGGGGACAAACAAGGACAGACAAAGGGATTAAGCTGATTACATCGACCATAGCGCGCAACTAGTATTTAATTTATCGACCCCGAAAGCATGAAAGCCAAAGTCGACCTCGGCGGAATTTGAACTCATAACGTAACGGCAGACGAAATAACGCTAAGCATTTCGCCCGGCGTGCTAACGTTTCTGCCAGCTCGCCACCTTCGTCACAGTGTATTAACGCATTGAGATTACATGTGTGATTATTAAATTTAATGAATGATAAATTATTATCATTACTACTATAGATGCAGCTTTACTACTATAGTTGCAATAAACTTCCTGTCATAACAACCCGAAATGAAATAAAGTTAGGCTGTAACTGTGAATTGTTTAGCCTAGAGAAAGTGTGTACATACTCATTCCTATGCATTCATGGCACTTCATGTGATCAATGTGCTATTGCAATAGTCATATTACTCAGATTAGAAGAGATTCAAATTATCTTAACGATTTCCGACCTGGAAGTCGCCCTGATAATGATATATATTTGTTTCCAATAGTAATCAAATATATAAATAATTTATTAAAATACAACCCTTTGTATATTTCTACAGAAGATCTGCAACATGTAAATTTAATGACAAAAATTTTGAAGGACAAATTTCTTGTTAAAATAATCCAGACCTGAGTTTCGTTTCAAGTATTCTCAACATATCTTGTCGTTGATACTATTCAGAGAGGCGTGAACGCTACACAAATTCTTAACTGTAAGTCTATGTACCCGACGGATATATAGTAAAGATACTGTTTTTGAAAAATGCTATTATGACGAAAGTAAAATAAAAGACATAGCTAACGAGGAACAATGAAATATTGGTCTTTGATCACACATCGACAAGCACGAAGAACACAATACAATTCTATTCCTAGAGGGAGTGGAATCTCTCCATACTGCGTTTATTGTTGTTTCTGTTGCATATATTTCTTCGTTCTTTATCACAATTCATGCTTCACGAAATTATATTTATATTCAAGTACATTGTTTCTTACAAAACATAAAACAGAGCGATTAAAAAGCACGAGCAGCAGTAAACAAAAGTGATGATGGATGTTATTATCAGAAAATGTCATAGAAATGCAATAAATGAACAAATATCTGCGTAGAATATCTATATGTTTATCTCTCCTGACACTGAGGCACACAAGGACGCTGACACACATATCCACAAGAACATATATATGTGTATGTATGTGTGTGTGTATGTATGTATGTATGTATGTATGTATGTATGTATGTATGCATGTATGTGTATATATTATATAGATCAACGAGATAGACCGATTCGATTGCTCGATCTGCTGAAAGTAGAGATTCAAAAGTACCGGATCCTCAACCTATTGCTGTAGAAGATATCAGTTTATGCAATATTAAATGCACGCGTTGTGAAGAAAATATATCAAACGACTCAAGTAAGAACACTTTTGATCAAAAAGGTGCTAAACGCCATCTGAAGAACATATGTGTGTATGTGTATACACATATAGATACATTCATATATACATAGTATATACTATATATATATATATATATATATATATATATATATATATATATATATATATATATATATATATATATATATATATATACACTTACACATTCACAAACGCACGAACACGCACATATATGAAGTGGCCCCTCCCCAAAATATATACACACATATTGAGAGTTTTTGAAGTTATTGTTTATCAAAATACATTTAATTTCCAAAACTTAATACAATTTACAGACAAATTTTATTTTCCTGAACGTCTGTTTTCTAATTGATGATTGCTCTGCTACAGGCTCTGTTGATAGCAGAAACCAATGGAATCGCAAACATCAAGGAAAATTTCGTTTGGTATTTCTACGCATTCTCGTTCAATGGCTGACTCCACTTCGTTGACTGATGCCAGTTTTGTACCGTAAAATTTGTATTTTATGTATCTCCATAAAAAGTCTATTAGTTTGAGGTCGGGTGAATGCAGAGGGTATTCTACTGAGTCTTTTCATCTCATCCAACATGTTTGGTAAATTCTTATGATAGTTTGGAGGTTTCCTGGTCGGTTGTAAATAAAGATTCACAGCTTGAAACACCTCCGGAATTGTTGGTATGACAGATTGCCACAAGTGCAAATAATTGGAAACAGTCACAGTACCATCAGAAAAAGAAAGGTTCAATTAATTCTTTCAATGATAAGCTTCACCATAATGTAACATCTGGGAAATTAACATGCTGTTCTTTCGTAATATGCGAATCCCCAGACATCCAGAGGGTGCAATGTTGGCGGTTAATTAAGACATTTATTTCAAAGTTAGCCTCACCATTCCAAACAACCTTTGTTGGAAAATATGCAATTATCTACACATCCTGCCATATACCATTCAGTAAAATTTACTCTTCATTGAGAGCTTAGTCTGTACTTGGAAGGTCAGCCTTCCGAAGGCAACGCTTCAAAATGCATTGCACGCTTGATTTTTGAAATTCCTATCTCACAATTTCCATGCTACACTGATTTTCTTGAACTCTAGGAATATGTCTCTAGTGCCATTACTTGCCTTGGTGGGGTTCGTAGAAGCCTGCGGTTTTGAGGGACGCTTCTTGTAGACATCTTGAACAATTCCATCTGTTTCAAACCTTTGTCACAAATGATGGTAAGTCGTGTAGCTAGGAAAACTTTGCTTTGCTCAACGCTTAGTCTGATTCCTTTCATAATTTCAGATAGGTTGAATGTAAAGAAGAAATTAAGGGGTCAGCTGTTAAATTGGGTGATCAATTTGGGAAATGCACTTTATATATTTATTATATCTATCTATTTCTGTCTGTCTGTCTGTCTCTCTCTATACACACACACACACACACACACACACACACACACACACACACACATACATATATATATATATATATATATATATATATATATATATATATATATATATATATATATATATATATATATACACAGAGCGGGAGGGGACAGACAGACTGACAGACAAACAGAGAGGCGAGTTGGTGAAAAAAATGAGTTAAACGAATGAGTAAGAAAGAGATAATAGATGTGTAAATGTGAAAATATGTTGTTGGCGTTGCATTTTATTGTTATTTACTTCCAGATCAACTATTTTGATCAAGAAAATACAATTCACGTCATGTATAGCATTGTGTTTAGCAGTCATTATTATGGTCTCGACAACATAATCCGACACGTCCTTTGTAAGAGATGAAAGTGTGGTTGCTAACTGTTGCAGATCAAACAACATCATTGGCGCAATTAGACACACACATACACACGAACGCAAATTATTACACCAGTAGGAGTGTATTTGTGCATGTGTGTGTGTGTGTGTGTGTGTGTGTGTGTGTGTGTGTGTGTGTGTGTGTGTGTGTGTGTGTGTGTGTGTGTGTGTGTGCGCGTAGGGGTATAAGTAAACAATTTGTCAACATATATATATATTTTTGAACATGAATTCTCATCGGTAAAACTTTAAGCTATTCATCAGCAGCCCCTACACTTCGCATGTGATTTAGTCTATACGTATTATGTTAGTGTGGAGGTGCAATGGCCTAGTGGTTAGGGCAGCGGACTAGCGGTCATAGGATCGCGGTTTCGATTCCCAGACCGGGCGTTGTAAGTGTTTGTTGAGCGAAAACACCTAAAGTTCCACGAGGCTCCGGCAGGAGATGGTGGTGAACCCTGCTGTACTCTTTTACCACAACTTTCTCTCACTATTTCTTTCTGTTTCTGTTGTACCTGTAATTCAAAGGTTCACCCTTGTCACACTGTGTCACGCTGAATATCCCCGAGAACTACGTTAAGGGTGCACGTGTCCTCAGAGTGCTCAGCCACTTGCACGTTAATTTCACAAGCAGGCTGTTCCGTTGATCGGATCAACTGGAACCCTCGACGTCGTAAGCGACGAACTGCACGAAATTATATTATTAATCTTGTGAAGGCGCGTGGCTTAGTGGTTAGGGCATGCGACTCAAGATTGTAAGTTCAATCCTTGGCGGCGCGTTGTGTTCTTGAACAAGACACTTTATTTCACGTTGCTCCAGTCCACTCAACTCGCATAAATGAGTTGTACCTGTATTTCAAAGGGCCAAACTTGTCACACTCTTTGTCACGCTGTATCTCCCCGAGAACTACGTTAAGGGTACACGTGTTTGCGGAATGCTCAACGACTTTCACGTTAATTTCACGAGCAGGCTGTTCCGTTGATCGGATCAACTGAGAGCTTCGTCGTCGTAACCGACGGAGTGCTCCGTATTATTAACTTTCCGAAGACGTTTGCTAATAAGTGTATGTTTCGTGAACACAAAATAATATGATAATGGTAAAATTATCAATATCCACCGGTGTTATTATTTGACCTGATATCATAACAGTTTCAAATTCTGGAACTGAACTAGCATTTATTTTAGCGGGAAGGTTAGTTAGTTACATCAAAATAAGTACCAGTGATCAACTGGTACTTATTTTCTCGACCCGAAAGGATAAAATGCAAAGTCATCAAGGTGGAATTTAAACTGAGAACTTACAGAAACGTAAGAAATAACGCTAAGCACTTTGTTCGATGCACCAGAAATTTTACCAATTCGCGTCCTTAAATAATGGTTTCAAAGCCAAGAGTTTCGAGGAAGAAGTTAAGTCGATTACCTCAACCTCAGTGCTGAACGGGTACTTATATTCTTGACCCAGGAAGGGTGAAAGGCTAAATCGATCTCGGTGGGATTTGAACTGAGAATGTAAAGATTTGTGAGAAACTCTGCTAAACATTTTCACCGACGTGCTACGGACTCTGCAAATTCGCTGCCTTAATACATATTTCCTAAGAATGAATTGGGATCTCATTTTATAATAATTGTTGGAACTAATTGAAGGAAATGATTGGAATATCTCATATCGTTGGAGAAAAACATCTTTTTATGATTCATATTTCTGACCAGGACTGCGAATAATGAAATTCTGAAACAATATACAGACTTTTACAACGAACAGAAACTTTCATATCGTAGGTGGCGAGATGGCAGAAACCTTAGCACGTCGGGCAAAATGCTTAGCGGTATTTTGTCTGCCGTTACGTTCTGAGTTCAAATTCCGCCGAGGTCGACCTGGCTCTTCATCCTTTCGAGGTCGATTAAATAAGTACCAGTTACGCACTGGGGTCGATATAATCGACTTAATCCCTTTGTCTGTCCTTGTTTGTCCCCTCTATGTTTAGCCCCAATAAAGAAATAAGAAACGTTAGCACGCCGGGCGAAATGCTCAGCGGTATTTCGTCCGCCGCTACGTTCTAAATTCAAATTCAGTCGAGGTCGACTTTGCCTTTCATCCTTTCGGTGTCGATTAAATAAGTACCAGCTACGCACTGGGGTCGATATGATCGACTTAATCCGTTAGTCTGTCCTTGTTTGTCCCTCTGTGTGTAGCCCCTTGTGGGCAGTAAAGAAATAAGAAACTTTCATATCGTAGTCTCTGGGTATAAGGTCCAGTCAAATGTGGAGGTATGCACCGTTGCAGCGCCTTGGTGCATTCACCTTTTGTCGACATATGCCCGGGTTCCCCCGGGTGATCCAGCAAACAGAGCCCCTGTCAGTCCCCAACATTCTCATTTGCCGTGACAATGTAGAATATGGTCGACCAACACGAACCGTCAGCCTAGCCGGATCCACATTGATGAGAACATGCAATGCATAGCTAACTCAGAAATCCGGCATCATGGCCAATCTATTTGAACTGGAAACCTGTATCATAAGAATTACTTGAGTGATTCCGGATATCGAACAGGAATAATTTTTAACCATGTTATGTTAGCATAAAAATACTTACTCTCTCTTCTGTTATAGTTTTGATTTCGTTCTGTGTGTGTATGCGCTCACGTGTGGTTCACAATGACATTTCAATAAAACATTATATGTATTTTTATACTTTTTATTTGTTTTAAAAATAGATGTTAAATATATTTGAAAATAGAGATATTTTTTTTTTGTTATGCAAATTTAAGCTTGAAGACATTTAGAATAATATATATGTTACTGATGACAGGAGCAAATTTTTTTCCAAACATTGATAAGAATACAATACAATGCATTTGGCTTATCAATTGTGCAAATTTGCGTTTTATCTCACTTTGCATTGTAAACTTTGTGGTACGCATATAAACAGAAATTTCAACTTGTAGCGCGCATACACGTGCAAGCACATGAGCATACAAGCTCAAAGACATACTCATAGATACATATACTTTCCCACATTAGTATATGTATACATACATGTATGTGATGTTGGAAAAATCCTTTCCACTCTTACATTCTCTCTCACTGTCTCTTTCTCTCTATCTACATATCTATCGATCTTTAAGCCCGCGCGCGCACACACACACTGATATATTTATATATACATGAATATTTGTGTATATATATGTATATATATATATATATATATATATATATATATATATGTATATATGCATACAGTTATATACGCAAACACTTATTAAGGCATACATACGCACGCATATATAGGTGTGCGCAGACGTGTATGTGTGCGTGTGTTTATGCGTCTGTCTGTGTGTGTGTGTGTGTGTGTGTGTGTGCGCGCTATATGCAACATAATTAGTATTAGATTAAAATTGCAGTCTGTGTATCATACCTAATGTAGATGCATTGTTATAGGCAACATTTACTATGATATTGGTCCACTACAGGTTGTGTAGCAGGTAGTGTGGATGTAATTTCACTCTGCCCATCTATAGACATAATCAACATGTACTGAATCGGTTGCAAGACGCAACGAAAATTTTAGAAAAAGATATATATATATATATATATATATATATATATATATATATATATATATATATATATATATATATATATATATATATATATATATATATATATATATATATATATACGTCATGGGTACACGTGTCTTTGAAGTGGTCACCCACTTGCACGTTAATTTCATGAGTAAACTCTTCCGTTGATCGGATCAAGTGGAACCCTCGTCGTCGTAACCGACGAAATGCCACGTTACTTGTATGTATGTGTGTATGTACGTATATATATATATATATATATATATATATATATATATATATATATATATATATATATATATATATATATATATATATATATACATATATATATATACATATATATTTTTCTTTCTGTATTACTTGTTTCAGTCATTCGACTGCGGTCAATTATTGAAACGCAAAAACTTCAAATGTGAGCGTGAAAATTATACGTGCATGTATGTATATATGTATGTATGTATGTATGTATGTATGTATCCTGAAGACACTTCCATCGAGTCCTTTTAAGTGGATATAGTCAGTTACTTTTTTTTTATATTTTCTTCTCTAAATTCTGATGTTTTCTTTTATATTTTGTGTTCTGTCTTCACGAAACGTTCCTATATTTTTCTACTGACAGAAAACCTGATTAGAAACTAAAATATTCGTTGTATATCAAATAAGATTGCGACATTATGAACATCCAATCGAACTTAGAGTGGCCTGCTTCTTGTGCAGTATCTACCAGGAAACGAATATATTCTTTATCGAACCACGCTGGTTTAATGTAATATATGTATTTCTTTATATATTTGTATTTGTCTACGTTGCGCTTGTTTGTTTAGAAGGGGGTTTAAATTTGTTCTGATGGAAACGTCAATCGAACCACGTGGTGTATTACTAATAGTCAGACATTTACTTCGGACAGAACACTCAAAGAAAATATCCATCATCGGAATTGTGTTCTAGCATCCCCTTTCTATGCCGTGCATGTTTGCTTTCTTTGAGGGTGTGCACAACATTTATGCGTTAGAATCGATCAATAAGTACCCTTGTTTCTTAAGTACATACGAAATGCTTGTTAATCGATAAGGCACGAACAGTAAGCTCTAAGCCCCTCCTTCTTCCTATGTAACATATACGAAGCTATACTGCAAAACTTCCTAGGAAATG
>NC_142939.1:19440468-19447968 GCF_046866305.1 Octopus bimaculoides | reverse complement strand
TAGTATATGACTTTAACCAATTATGAAATTCAAGGCTTTTTCGTGCGATTTTATTTAATTCTAGGACAACCAAACTTTCTGCTTACTAAGTCTTCTGATATAAGAAAGAATTTGCTCTTACTGGCCATGAATGTTAGATAGGGTGTTCAAAGTAGACAAAGCAAAACAGTGCAGCAACGCATGCGTTCTACGATCCACTGACATCATTCGCAGCTCAATGAGTTTTAGTAAATGGCGTGTGGAATTAGATTTTTATTCTCCAAGGACTATTTCCGCAGTGAAAGTTCTCGCCACGTCTGAGTCTGCTCGAGTGTCTTAAATATTACTTATCAAACTCTGCTTCGAGTGACTGTATACATACATACATACATACATACATACATACGTACATACATACATACATACGTATGTACGTACATACATACATACATACATACATGCATACATACACATGCACAAATATGCATATAAATATATGAAAGCATACATATATATGTGTGTGTGTGTGTGTGCGTGCACGTGTACATGTATGTGTGTGTATGCACGCACATATAAGTACACTTTACACAAGAAACACATCATGTATATGAGTGCGAGTGTATTTGTGTATCGGTCTATATACGTGTATGTGTGCTCACGCGCAAGTGTGCGCGTGCGAAACTATAGTAACATTACTTACCGAGAATCACAAATGTGATGCAAGTATCAGTGAAGATTGGTATTGATAAGTGCATGTAGTTCTTTCTGGTTGGATCCTTTTGAAGTCGTTTGCAATGCCTGAGTATATCTGCCGAGAACGAAATACAAAAAAAAACCCAAAAGAAAAACATAAAAGAAAACGGTAAAACAGAATAGCTTGCAGGTACTGGCAGATATTAGTTCCAAGCAAGGTCCATTCTATTTACATTATCACGTATAGGGCATATATTTCTCAAATACAGTAACGCTTCACTTCTAAAGTTTTAACATGTTTTTTTTTTTTATGTTTTGTAAAAGAAGCGAAGCAATTTAGAAAGCAGTATCATTCGTAAGAACTCGAGGTTCAAACAGGTACAGATAAATCATTTTAATGTAAATTTAATATATATAGAAGCAGGCATTACTATGTACTTAAGAAGATGCCTTTGCCTCCATGTGCTTTGGGATCGGTTCTACTACGAGGTACATTTTGTAAATGTCTTCTATTATAGTCCAGGCTGACCAAAATTTTAAGCCAGGTGTCGGCGAACCGGTTTAAACTACCTCAAGTACGGTAAAAATGAAATTCTTGAGGGTAATGAGGTTTCATTAGACATAAGTAAAATCATATAAATGTACGTTTTCCTTGTTACGACAGAATTTTTTCTCCTGGCAACACTGTATCTGTCCTATGTAATTGACGTGTAAATAGATTCAATAAACCTTTTGAATTCAATGAATCTATGATATTTTCCTTTTCAAATCAAGGGATTACCGGCGGTGTAAATATATATATTTTGGGGTAGTTAAAAAAAGTTCCCCGACACCTGTCTTAAGTGAATTTGATAGGTGGACACTGTGGGTCGTATGTGTGAGTGGTCTTACATGTGTATATGTCCCCAGACTGATAAAAAGCTGTGGGTTCGATTTATCCACCTAAACACTCGAAGGCACTGTCCCAGCATGACCACAGACTAAGGATTGAAACAAGCGAACGAAGGTAAAGGATAAAAAGATATTAACAAAACGCAATGATAAATGAATATAACTAATTATACACAAATACAAACTAATAACAGATTGTATAACTATATTTCTTTCACTTTGATACATTTTACTCTAAAATACGTAGTGGTTATCTATGATAGGGCAGACAATCCCTTCTAGATAAAGTTCAGTTGCGGCGCGTTTGAAAGTTTAAGATTTAAAGTAAAGAATAAAGAAACACAGAATGTAAATATATATTATTTGTCCTACACATTATAAAAAGCTTAAAATTCCCAGTCGTTTGTAGCCTCGTAAAGCACTGTTTCATCTTTGATTGGAATCGTCAGTGCGGCATATATTAAGTCTAATAGATTAAGCTAAAATATTTTACAAAGTTATACAACTCTGAGAGAGAGAAAGTTACTTTTTAAAAGACATTTATGGGATATGATTTTTCTTTTCGCTCTTGCAAAAATACATTGAAAATAAATCTTTGCGTGTGAAACAATGTAAATATTCGAATACAAGGAACATATATGCTTCATATATTTAAAACAAAACTAAAATTTAATAAAATGATATTTGAACAGCATTTCCTTTCAAATGGAATATATGATATGAGGTCTTTTACAAGAATATATGACGTAGTATCAAAATATCCCTGGACTACTTATGTTTAATAATATACGATTTATTTCACTAAGTTATAGCATCATCTACTTTGAAATACACCTCATAAATTTAGATCTGCACCACCACCACCATGTAGTTATATATATATATATATATATATATATATATATATATACAAAGACACATATACACACACGCAGAAAGAGGCACGCATACACATACACATACAGACATACGCATACAACATAGGCACTCACAAAAATCACAAATGCACGCACACAGCACATACAACCACGCTCACTCACGCACAGAAATGCGCCTACATACACATATTCATATACATGCAAGTACACACTAATAGAGTAGTACATATATCTCTATTTAGACATTAGTACCACTAAAATTATACGCTTCTTTGCATATTGCTACGAAGTAGGAAAATACTCCCTGCTGATTAGTCGTTCATATATATATATATATATATATATATATATATATATATATATATATATATATATATATATAGCTGCAATTTAGAGAAAAATAAGCAAAACAAAAAACTGAGACGAGTGTGTAAACAGCAAAGAGATGTATTAGTAGTTACCGCTCGGGAAGTGTCCTTTACGATTTGAGCCTACGCTCTTCAACAGAAAGGAACACAGAAATAAAGAAAGAAAGAAAATAAAAAAAAATGTGTTGCTATCGATCAATCATATATATACTTCTAATATAAGGATAACATTTTATTAAAAAATATAACCTTTAAGGTGAAAATTATAAGTATAATTGTAAAAACGGCACAAAGAAAAATTTTCTTTACCAATATGCTAAAAAAATACACGCTAAACCGTCTAACCGCATAAAATATTTTCAGTTTTATTATAACTGAAAATATCTTATTTAGTTAGACGAATTAGCGTGTATTTTTCAGCATATTGGTAATGAAAATTTTTTTTTTCTTTTGGCTCTCATTAATAATTATATATATATATATATATATATATATATATATATATATATATATATATATATATATACATATGTGTGTGTGTATGTGTGTGTGTGTGTGTGTGTGTGAGTGTGTGTGTATGTATGTATGTATATGCATATATTCATGCACACACAAAAGGAAGTGTTGAAAAATTTCTGGTTTTAAAGGTATCATGCAAGGCCTGGTTGGAGTCCCAACTTTCCGAGTTCTTTCACAGGGCTTAGAAAAAACTGGGGGACTGCTGCATTACATGTGTGAATCTGAGAGGGGAATTGGAAAATGTTGAATAAAATCATAATTAACTTGTTTTCCTGTATTTTCTTTTACCCAAAGCAAGGGACTTTTTAACACACACTCATGCATACGTGTGTGTGTTTGTATGTTTTCTTTTGTGTGTGTGTATGTGTGTGCGCGCGTATTCTTTAATAAGAAAAATATTGACATTGACTTCGAAGCTAATTCATCATCAAACGGTGGCTTAACATTTCGACACTTCGAAGTCACTGTCTATACTCTACCAAATGTATTGAATAATCCTTTAATTTAATGTAAAATTGTTTTATTTCAAAATGTGTGTGCATGTGCGTGCATGTGTGTATGTGTGTTCGTGCATGTGTATGGGGGTGTATGTGCAGGCGGTTGCTTGTTTGGCAATTTGTGCGCCTCAAGTGCAATGTACATAAGACAGTCAAAAAGAGTGAAAAAGACATCGATTATGTTACTATATGGAATAATGCATAAACACACATTAGTCGTTCATATTCACTTAAGTTCCCATACATTTTGAAATAGTAAATGCGCTTCGAAATCACAAAAATTATGAAAGAAATTTAAAAGACAAAATTCCATACTGCCACAAAATGAAATTTATTAAAGAAGGATTTTAGAACGTCTTATATAATTGCATACAGACTATACTCACCGTCGGATTAAAGACTATAATGCGGGAAATAATAGACGTTTTTAAAATATGCCCATATGTATTTGATCTTGTGCGGATGTTCATAAGTGAATATGTATCTGTACTGCGCAATACATCTACACATACATATATACCTGTGTGCATATGTGTGTGTGTGTGAATAAATGTGCGAATTTAAATGAAATTCTTGGGGTAGAGTGATGTCTGGACTTATGAGTGACAAGGATTAAAATGTTCAGAGGAAGTTCATCGTCATCTGCCCCACACTGTCGTTCCTTGCTATCTCATCCAAATTGACCATTTCAGCTAAGAGTAAGGATTTTGTTAAACGTCTAAATCTGTCTGTCATTGTCCGAAAACATTTGGAGACTGACTGCAAAAGCTGGTCCTCAGTCGGTTACGACGACAAGGGTTCCAGTTGATTCAGTCAATGAAACAGTCTGCTCGTGAAATTAACGTGTAAGTGGCTGAGCACTCCACAGACTTGCCTACACTTAACGTAGTTCTCAGGGAGATTCAGAATGACACAGAATGTGATAAGGCTGGCCCTTTAAATTACTGGTACTTGTCCGTTTTGCCAGCTGGGTGCACTGGAGTAACGTGAAATAAAGTCCCTTGCCCAAGGGCACATTGTGTCGCCGCGAATCGAAGTCACACCGTTAAGGTTGCCAAATATACCCAACCACTAAGTAACGTGTCTTCTCGACTGCAAATAATATGCATGTAAACATGATATTATGTGAAGTTATGTCCTGTACAAACTGCAAAACTCGGAAAGGATAATGAAATTGTTAGGTGAGACGATTCAAGTCATTTTAACTATTACATAGTTACTACCTGCAAGAAATATGGGAACGCTTTCTAAACATAAAATAAGAGGGTTGTGTGCACTTGTTTGGATGCTGACGATCTGGCAACACTGACTGGAAATTGAGTGTGTGTTGGCGGCAGTACATTTTTGCACACGAGGCACACACACGTACATATACAGACACAGATACACAAACTCATACAAATACGCACGTGGAGAAATATATACATGCAGAAAGAAAGAGAGTGAGAGAGAGAGAGAGAGAGAAGAAGGGAGAAAAGAGAGACATTAAAAAGTCTGATGTCAAAATACGTCAACGTGAATCTCCGATGCCAACCAGCCAGAGCCAAGACGGCTGCTAAAATATCTCTCACCCTTCGAAACACGATTTGGGAAAAAATCACCGAAATTACGTACAACCACATTCTAATTAGGTGCAACTACATTATAATACTGTGACAATCCTGGGGTCTTCTGCTACCCGAGCTAATGTGTTGTAAAATCCTCAACATGATGAGCCAAAATGTAATAAATATTTTCCCTAAAGTTACTCTAAATTTATTTCAATGATTCCAAACCGGTAGCTTGTATCACTGCGATACGAATCCATTCCACATTTACATTGACAGATTTATTTAATGAATTCTAACCCAACCTCGCTCTACGTGGGACTGTTCCTCCATAGCAAGACTCTCTGCACAAATGTCTAATAATAATAAACTTTAAGTATTGCATAAATTGACAAGCGGTATTACCGAGATAGCAATGATTAGTATCTTCTGGAAATCGATTATCCTCAGTAGATTAGACAGACTACTGTTCCAATTCCATGGCTTTTAGTAGCCCAGACTGTTCCTACAACCCGGAGAAATTACAAACATATTTCAGATAACTAAGAACCGAAGTTAGAGACATGACATGAATTGCTGGCAACGCTTGTGCACATTAAGTTTCTGCTGTCAGAGTCGCTACCTCATTATAGATGCAATAAGAGAGAGGGTGAGAGCGGGAGATAAAGAGAAGCGCAGACACACATACACACACACAAACACACATACAGATGCAGATACACATACGCATGCGCAAATAGCCATATATAATTTATTGGAATCTGAAACTTCACAAATTGTTACCGCTTGTATCTCACAACCGATCTGTGGATGAAATTGAAATATGGAAAAGAAGCAAAAACGCCGAAAAGAAAAAAAGAATACGCTTCGTTTATAATAGCATTCAGCAAAATGTTTGAATATTAAAGCTATCACTGCTTGATTAGTAAGGAAAGGAAAAGATATATTATTCGTTGAGATGCAACAACTATTTGAAAAATGGGAAAAAGTTTGGTACTTAGTGAATTAAAGACAGGAATGATTTAGGAAGGCATTGCAACAGGCGTGAAAACAAACACACACACTCACACACACACACACACACACACACACACACACACACACATATTTCAGTGGTTGCTGGTTTTCTTAGAGTATTTTTCTAGTCTGATTTTCACAACGGTGCTGGCACCGCGTGTGCTCTATTATGATTATAAATTAATTATAAAAAAAATTAGATTTGCTATTTATCAGTTTTTGCTTGTTGACTACCTGTATTATTTTATTAATGATAATAATTAATAATAATATCTATATGAATATTTTCCAATATTAACTTATTATGTAATTTATATATATATATATATATATATATATATATATATATATATATATATATATATATATATATATATATATATATATATATATATATATATATATATATGAAAGAAAAATGTATAGTAAACAAACAAACGACATAACGTAAACTGAATGTAAAAACGAACGGGAGACTAACAAACAGAAGGTCTATCTCTATGCCTCTACCTCTCTCCCTCTCTCTCTCTTCTCTCCACCACGTGAACGGTGTTCGGCCAACGCTGACCTTTCCTTCTTGGTTCGACTACCATCCGTGCAATATTATATTCCCCCCTGTGCCCGTCAAAGCTTAAGTCCCTACCGCAAGGCTTTACTTCCACACACGCAAGCTTAATTTGATTCGTCCTTAGTCGAAAGACACCTGTTGTTATGTCGTGTTCTTTGCATTTGCATTGTGTAACATTTATCCGTTTTTTTTTTCCGTCCTTATTTTCATATACATTGACTGCTTTCTTCCAATGAATCTAATGCTCTTAGCTTAGTTTTTCCTTGGGGCTGGCCAGATTGGAGCAATCTCGACTATAACTAGCCGAAATTGCAGTTGACAATCTGTGTTAGTGTGCTGATGTCCCCCTATCCTACTATACCCCAAAGAGAGTTTGCGTTTTATTTCTGATGTTTTAAAATTACCGTTATTTCCCGTTGATTAATGTTTTGATTCCTTTGTTTTGCTTTTCTCTTGTTGTTAGCGTATTTGTGATACAAGAATAAATTGCTCTCATCGAATGGAACAACAGCAACGTAAATAGAAACTGAGGCACAGCAACGT
>NC_142939.1:19430468-19432968 GCF_046866305.1 Octopus bimaculoides | reverse complement strand
GTTTGATTTGCAGCCTCGTGTAATTGGACGTTGGTCCACTGCGTGGCACATTTGACATGTGACTTCTACCTTATCCATGAACGACTAATGCCTCGCGACTAACAACACCAGAGCCAAATATATGTTCAAATGCATGTATATGTATAAACATATGCTAATACATATAATACATATATGCATGCATGCATAAACACACACACACATGTAAATGTACGTCTACTTTTCTCTTTATAAATGTCTTAGAAATTTCACACTGCTTTGGCTTTGTTCTCATTATATGTAACATCTATCTCTCTCTCTTTCTCTCTCTCTCTCTCTCTCTCTCTCTCTCTCTCTCTCTACACACACACACATATATTTATATATATATTTGTTTTGCAAGATTCTTGATGTGAAATCGTGTGTTGAAACAGATATTGTTGTATTTGGGGATGGTCATGTTGCCAGTTTAGCTAATAAAAACACACGCACTATATATTTGGTGTTAATTTGCTCTACCTTTATATTACATTAATTGTATTTCGGCCAGAGTTCTTTCGTCACACTTCTGTGACCTCATCAGTGGTCCTTTCCTTTCTTCTTTCTTATATATGTGTCCCTCTTTGCTAACGATCAGCCATTTTGTATTTTGTATTCCTATTGTATGTGTGTATATATATACGCATGCGTATCCATCTATATGTGTCTATGTTTCTCTATGTTTTGTAAGTGCATGTGTGTGCATGGCGATTGCCTGTATTATCTGTATCCCCTGTTAATACATGTTTGCTTAATTTGTTTTTATTTATTTTTTCATGTGTTTATACTTTTTTCTGTATTTAATTTAATTTTGTTAACATATGTAGTTATTTAATTATATTTGTTTATCTATGTATTGTATCATATTTTGTTCATATTGTTATAAGTTTATGAGGATTTTATTGTCATATGTTGTGGTTTGTTGTGGGGTGTGTGCTAGTGTTCCATTCCAGTTTCCTATTCAGGCTAGGTTTATCTTCTATTATGTGTGTAGCTTCTGTAATTTGTCTAAGCGCTGCGTCTGTTCTATGTGTGGACAAGATCTTAATTTCTATGTTGTTGAGTGAGCCTCCGTGTTCCTGCTCAGCCTGCTGGTACAGAACTGATGAGCTCTTCTCTTCCTTAAGTTCCCTCCAATGTACATTTACCCGCTCTCCTCTGCTCCGTGCTGTTTCCACTACGTACGTCATTGTCTTGTTACTGCATCGTCCCTCTGTAAATCTTATACTATAGACCGCATTTTTGGCTTTACAGTTTGTTTGTGGGCTAAATCTACATACAGCACAGTTCCTATCAGTGCAGGGAGTTCTACTAAAAGGGTAGGTTCTACCGATAAGGGATTTGATAGGGTTGCCTGGCCTTTCAATAACCTTAATTCTTAACTTACGTTTGTCTAAGGCCCTTCTAAAGTGATACGCCAGTTCGCCTCTAAGGGCGGTGTCGACGAACATGACGCTCTGGTATTTGTGGCTATTATATACCATGAGTTGGCCCTCCATATTTTCTTCTTAATCCTTTGAATGGTGTTCCATGATTTGCTCCTATAAAGTGAGCAACTCCCATTCCTATCGTAATGTTTGATGGTTTCAAATTTCCTCATAGCTCCTTTGTATACTCTGATCCTTTCTTTATGGTTGTAACCCGAGAACTGCATGCGGTGAACTAAATGTTGTATATGTCGCTTTAACTATGTAGGGTCGCACATGCAGGACACATTTCGCATTTGCTCCCACTAACTTCCAGCCATAAAGTGACTGACAGAAAATAATTGAAAGTGGTGCTCCATCATGTCTATAGTTCTGCGACTTATATCTCTCAACTACAGCGTTGAGTCCCACTGCATAGCTGGTTGAACAAGTGTCATTTGCTATAACCACGGGCCAAACAAACCTTGTCAATGAAATTGGTAGACAGAAATGAAACCCATCGTATATATATATATATATATATATATATATATATATATATATATATATATATATATATATATATATATATATATATATATATACACACACACATATATATATATATATATTTATATAAATAAGGAAAAGATCGATATTTAAAATTTTGATCTTATCAAGTGGTCAGCATGGGAATAAAAACCATCAAAGGTAATAAATATTTAAAATTATAATACAGGGTATCAATAGATACCACCACGCTGAAAAAATAGCAGTCAAATCCTGACTCTAAAACCACAATAAATGTCCGCAATAAATGTCTTCGCTAAACGTGCCATGCGGACATTTATTGTGGTTTTAGAGTTCGGATTTGACTGCTATTTTTTCAGCGTGGTGGTATCTATTGATACCCTGTACTATAATTTTAAATTTATATATATATATATATATATATATATATATATATATATATATATATATATATATATATATATATATATATATTTCTTTATTGCCCACAAGGGGCTAAACATAGCGGGGTGAAACAAGGACAGACAAAGGAATTAAGTCGATAA
>NC_142939.1:19402968-19425468 GCF_046866305.1 Octopus bimaculoides | reverse complement strand
TGCACGTATAAATGTGTGTGTTCATATAAGTATATAATTGTGTATGTATATATATATATATATATATATATATATATATATATATATATATATATATATATATATATATATATATTATTATTATTATTATTATTACAATTAAAAGAGTAGTATTGCTATCTGTTGGAGTTTCGGCACTTTAGCTGCTATTTCTGAACTTCGGTATGTGGTGAAGCAACTGTTGCTGACCCCTTAATTATGTTTATAAATATATATATATATATATATATATATATATATATATATATATATATATATATATATATATATATATGTATGTATGTATGTATGTACATACATATATATATATATATATATATATAGATATATAGATATATATATGTATATATATATATATATATATATATATATATATATATATATATATATATATATATAAATATGTATGTACATACATATACATATAAATATTATATATATATATATATATATATATATATATATATATATATATATATATGTGTGTGTGTGTGTGTGTGTGTGTGTGTGTGCGTATGTGTGTGTGTGTGTGCGTGTGTGTATGCGCGCGCACATGCATACATATATATATATATATAACTTTAAAAATCTTTCTGGGAAAGAATAGAAAATATTTAACAATTCATAAAAATAAATATATGAATTTTTTTTTATAAATATGCAATGAAGGAAAGAGAGAAGGGTTTAAAAGACTAAAGGCAGACGTTCAATGAAATAAAGTCACATGTTTTATATTACAGAAGGATAGATATATCGAAGCAAGTGGGAGGAGAGTATAGTGAATACAAAGTATTTACGAATACTAATATAGACGTACAATACAGACACATATATACACAAACACACATATACATACGTGCACACGCATACATACACGTATACACACACATATAAATGTATATGCGTGTATGTATGAAATGTTAAGTACATGATTGGAGGTTCGATCCAATTGCTGAGCACGTTGGGACTTATAGGCCCAAGAATACGTTTTGAGTGGAAATCAGGGACGAACCTGTGCACCAGTCATAGGAAAATAATAACCTGAGTGTTGCATGCACTCCACCAGACTTTTTGAGTAGAACGCTTGAAAAAAGTTACCTTGGATAATTTTAATTGCGCAGCCCGCCTGATGATGCTATTTATACATATATATATATATATATATATTTATATATATATATACATAATTCATGTATATACGTATGTGTGTGTATGTTTACGTTTGACCTCCACCACCACTCGACAACTACAGTTACTGATTAGCGGTTCGGCAAGAGAAACGATAAAATAAAGGTAGATTTTACAACGAAATTTTACTGGGAGTGATTTGTTCAACTAAGACTTTCCAAGCGGTGCTCCTGCATGGCCTCACGCCACTGACTGAGAGAAGAGAATGATGACAGATAAAGTATGAGAGGGTTTTGAAGACATATCGTTAAAATAAGGAAGTGGATTGTAAACGAGTGACTGAAGATGATGAAGCGAAAGAAGAACGAAAAGAATCACTATGAAATAAGAAAGAAACAAAAAGCTGGAAAGACTGGTCAAGTTGATGAATGGCATTAAAGGAAAAAAAAATTGAGAGTGAGATATAGAGACAGAGAGAGAGGGAGAATCAGAGAGAGAAGATGGGAGAAACAGAGACAGAGAGACAGAGAGAAAGAGAGAAAGAGACAGACAGAGAGAAGCAGATGAAGATAGAAAGAACATGAGGTATTGTAAGAAAATAAAAAAACATTGGCCAAATACGATAAAACGATGGGACATCAAAAATAGTTGAATACATTTCTTTCTAAATAATTTCGACTTGAATACGGGGCGAAGATATTAATTTCAAAAGGGGTAATATTAATTGGAAGAATTATAGCCATATAAGGAAATATTTGGAAGAAAGAACTAATGAATTTCGATCGATATATTGACTTGGAGAAATTGGAAAAATACCTCCAAGTCATAAATTCTTTTTTTTTTATTCATTTTTTAAAAAATTACTTTTCAGTACAGTTTAGACCTGTTCGTATTTAGGAATTAAAGTAAAAGCAAGTAATAAACACACACACACACTGGCGCGCACACACACATACGTGCATATAGACATACATAACTATATCTATCTAGCCACTTCTCTCACTCTCTCTCTCTCACTATCTCTATCTATCGATCAGACTTCCTCTCTCTCTCTGTATATATATATATATATATATAAATTTCTTAAGAATGAAGAATTGCAGCGAGGAAGGTGTTTATAAGCCATTATAAAAAAAAAACACACAAAAACCGTTTGATTCACTTCAACTTTTGAATTTAATTTGTCAAGATATTTTCATTACTTTCAGAAAGCAACCTTTTCACTGACAAAATACCGGCAGCACGAAATTATTTCAGTGACCAGGTCGCGGTCTGAAAGCGACGAAAATATTTCGACAAATTAAATGTAAATGTTGAACTGAATCTAACAGCTTTTTGTGTTTTTTTTTTTTAAATGGCTTATATATACCTTCAACGCTGCAATTGTTTTTGTTTCAGCACAAGATCTCAGATCAGGTCGCTTGCTCTGCAAGTACATCTCCGTAATTCAAACAGAACATATATTTATATCTATCTATCTATCTATACGTACATATATATATATATATATATATATATATATATATATATATATATATATATATATATATATATATATATATATATATATATATGTATGTATAGATAGATAGATAGATACATGTATATGTATATATATATATATATATATATATATATATATATATATATATATATATATATATATATATATGTATGTATGTATGTATACCAAGATAGCTGAGGAGTGAAATTTAGGATTCTTCGGTTTTCTGTGAATCGATTTTGATAAAAATTTCGCCACCTGGATTCTACACTATGGCACACGCTGTTATGTTTTCATTAATCTGTGCAACCCCCTTCCTTTTGTATTTCAGTCTTCAGCTTTTAGGTAAACCACGCTAATACCGTCTGTTCTCTCGAAGAACAATGGGACGTAGTAAAGGCCTTAACGATGAAAAAATGTTTGCCTGCCATCATCAAGGAAATGCTAAAGGCATCTCTCTTCATGTCATTGCGGAAAAATCAGGTCGTTATATGGACACGGTTAGACGATTCCTGAAGCACCCTTCGCCAAGGAAAAACCGCTCCGATTGTGGGACCTTTATGATTGTAACAGCTATGTATTTAAGGAACATTGGCGGCAAGTTACGTAGAAAATCTGGACAAACAAGCAAAGCCATTTTCACCGCCTCCGGACTTCACCGTCAGAAGAGTATGAGGCCTCAAAGGGTTCAAAACCATGTTATGTTAAACATGAGTTGCATTCTGTTCGTTGACGAAGCCAGGGCGACTCTTAACATACCTGATGGTTGGGTCTATTTTGGAGGTGAGCGTGCGCAGCGTTTACGACGTCAACTACAGAGTGGAGGAGTCTACTATAGGCTGGTATTATTGGGTGCCTGAAGGGGTTAAAATGACCGTAGCTGCCTACAGCAATCTCCTGGAGGAGATCTTGGATCCCTTGTTAGATGATATACTGCTGTCACTTCTAAGGGGTCTCGTATTCATGCATGACAAAGATCCCTCCCACTTTGCTAGAAAAACCTAAATATTACTAGGGTCTAACGGCATACAAGGTGAAAGGTTGCTAGCATCTCCGGATCTCAATCCGATCGAAAATCTTTGGTCCGCAATTAAACAAAATGTTTATGCCGATAGACGCCAGTTTACGGGGTAAGATGTCTTATAGGCAACCATCGAAGCTATAACTTCTCTAGTTTACCTCACGATATTCTCTTAAAGTGTTTAATAATCTAAAAAAAAGTCAAACTGTGTGACTCTCTTTCTAACTAAGCGGTTTTGATTTCAGTCCCACAACTCGGCAACTTGAGCAAGTGTCTTCCTTTATAGCCCCGGGTCTATTATTACTTGTGAGCGAATTTAGTGGACGGAAACTGTGTGAAAGCGGTTTTGCATAGATACATGCATACATTCATACATACGTACACGCACACTTATACATATATGTGATATATCATGCATACATACATACATACATACATACATACATACATACATACATATATATATATATATATATATATATATATATATATATATATATATGTATATATATATATGCATAAATATACATACACACACATATATTTAAAGTAACACAAAAGGAGGAATTTCGATTATTACCACGTGGTGAGTTGTAATGCAAAAAATATATATATAAGAAATTAAAGGAAAAAGGCATACACTTGACATAGTTTTAATATATTGTTTAATATATTTGACGTTGTGTTTGTCGACCGCTTTCGCTAATCATGACATTGAAATTATTATAATTTTGTAGTTTCTTAATAAGATTTCAGTCTATGTTGTGTGTAGAGAAGTTTATGAATGGATGATTGTAAATATTTATGTTGACAGGTGATCGATTGCTTACGTCCGATTAGCCTAGCGGTGCGGTAAAACAAATGCATTCAATTAGTTTTTTACTAATTCAATCTATTTTGACTTAATTCTCTTAGTTAATTCTATCTTCCTTTGATTAATGCCAAAATGTTTCCTTCACACTTTTTGTCTCTAGAAATTGTTTGCCAAATGATAAGGCAGTCTCCTATAATGTGCTGAAAAATAAGAATGGCTACTGGAGATATGATCAAGATATTCTCCAGAATATAAACGGTTATTTTCTTTAATGGCATGTTAAATTTGGAGCATTCTTGAATCTGAGATTTTCTCCGTATTTACAAGTGAAGCTGGTCTTAATCACTACTTGTCAATGATTATACACCCTCTAGAGGTGAAGATAATTGTAATAAACCAAAAAATTATGTTCTACTAATCATTAAATTAATTGTGCCATATAGAAAGTTAAAAGGGCTGCATGTAAACCGAAGCAATAGTTTGTTCACGACTGCTAAAAAACTTACCCTACTTGTTTTGGAAGTGAGTCACAATTATCACAAGTGCTTACTTTGCATTCGTCCAAAAGTAGGAGGAAAGGTGAGTTGAAAAATAAAATCGCGTACAACGTTTTGTTCATGAATTCCATTACGTATTGATCGAAATCCATTTCATTGCACCACGCGATTGGTTTTCCTCTGCTCATTATAAATTTATATGGTACTTTTACCTTTTACATGTTTCAGTAATTGAACGGTGGCCATGCTGAGGTGCCTCCTTCAAATAGTTTTGTATTCGAATGAATGAATCCTAGTAGTTTCATTTTAAGACTGATACTTGTTCTGCCAAACTGTTAACTTATGGGGACGTAATCACACAGACACCGGTTTTCAAGCATTGGTAGTGGAGAAACACAGAGAAACACGCAGGTACACACACAGACGCACACCACACTGACGCGCACACACACACACATACACACACACACACACATACACACACACACACACACGCATATATATATATATATATGATGGTTTTCTCTCTCGGTTTTCGTGTACCAAAGCACATCACAAGGGTTATAGTAGAAGACGTTAACCCAAAGTGCCACGCAGTCGAACTGAACTCGGGCCCTTGTGTTTGGAAAGCATGTCTTTTAACACACAGCCACGCGTGCGCCTATAAGTTATAAGTTATCACGTGTAAAATCTTTAACCAAATTTCGGAATGTCCATTGTTGGCAGAGTTTTGATATTATCAAAATTATGAGTTTATAAATTATGTATGCTTAATCTATAATCGATATTCATTCAAACACAAGCAACGAAATAAGTTATGTTGCCTACTGTGATACTATTTTGAGATAATGGTATTTACCAGCTTAGAATCCCTAAAGGGTTGAAGCAACCCTGTGCGATTCTTATGCACATCGGTTTATAATATCTCATTAAGCAAAATGTGATATATTGGTGAAGTGGCTCGATCAGTGTAGCAGAATTATGATGGAAATCAGACATGGTAAACTTGTTGCCGTTTGGTCGTATACTTCGAATGAATCCCTTAAGGTTGCCATTCTGGAGGAAGTTTGGGTTTTGCATAAAAACATATATATTTTTGATGCTTACATGTATTTCTTGTAGTTGTCTAAAATTCTTGCAAGAAATATCTTTACAAGCAAAACTATAGATGAGATCTTTTCGCATTTATAATGCATTCAAGTGCAGTATAAATCGTATGCAGCTCCTTTGAATATATTGTGGAAGTATTACGTGGCACATTGTATCATCTGCTTGTACAGTGTTTTCCTTATCTTGTCGGAAATTTATTGTAATGTATTTAATTGGCAGCTTCGTTGCTGTTTCTTGCCAAATATTTTACATTATCATTCCCCCAAACTATTCTAAACGAACACCATTTTCAACTATGACAGAGAATTATACTTTTCATCGTTTCTGTTAAACATAAAAGAATTTACTTTACCCTGTGATACTCCTGTCACAAATCAAATTTACTTGTATATGTATCATGCTCTCTATTGAACTAGAAATATGTCCAGCTAAGAAAAGAATGTTAGGAAAAGAATAGCGCAAGCAGGAACGTATCGGTAAAATAATGCATTGGGATATAAACCATTTCTGTGCGTTTAAAGTGATGGGAATATATCAGAAATAACATGTAAATGAGCGCCAGTGGAAGTCATGGTAAACAATAAATACAGGATTGCTTTCATTTCCTCCATAGGGATGTGGATATAATTTAGACACGGAGACCATATATGAGACTAACTGATCATATCTGCTGTCGTTTTTTTGTAACATTTATGTTTGCTTGTCTTTTCTAAATAGTCATTATATAGGCAATACTCCACCAGGTAGAGTGAGTATAAAAGTAACCGAAAGACTAAAGAAACATCAAGATCTAGCCAGAAATATGAAGAAATTCTGAAATTGTGAAATACAAAGGTAAATACTGTTGCTGTGGAAACTGATTTATGCGTCAAGATATACAAACCACTGTCTAATCGGTTAAAGAATAATGAAATTGGAAGAGGTATTATCACAATGTAACAACGAGTTCTGTATTGAAAAGATTGTTTAAAAATAAAAAATAAAGGCGTGGCTGTGTGGCAATAATTTTACATCCGAACCACATGGCTTCGGATTCAATATCACTGCGCGGCACATTTAGCGAGTGTCTTCTACTATAACCTTGGGATGACCAAAGTTTTGTGAGTGAATTTGATAGACAGAAACTAAAAGAAGGCTGTCGAGCATATACACTTTACTCTTTACTCTTTTACTTGTTTCAGTAATTTGACTGCTGCCATGCTGGAGCACCGCCTTTAGTCGAGAAAATCGACACAGGGACTTATTCTTTGAATGCCTAGTACTTATTCTATCGGTCTGTTTTGCCGAACCGCAAAGTTACAGGGACATAAACACACCACCATCGGTAGTCAAGCGATGTTGGGGGAGACAAACACAGACACACAAACATATACACACACATACCTATATATATATACGTATATACGACGAGCTTCTTTCACTTTCCATCTACCAAATCCACTCACAAGGCTTAAAATATCATTAGTTTTAGTTGTCGTTGGGTGGTGGATTTGGTTGAAGGGAATCAGGCACTGCTTGGTGCTAAATTCAAAATCATGATATCAAATTAACCAGCATTACTTTTGCTGAACTAGCAGAGGTAAGACGATATTACTGTTCACTGAAATCTTTTCTTACCATGCCTGTATTAATTGTAGCATAGAACCATTTTATATTATATATATATATATATATATATATATATATATATATATATATATATATATATATATATATATATATATATATATATATATATATCGATAGATAGATAGATAGATAGATAGATAGATAGATAGATAGATAGGTAGATATGAGACTATATGTGTGTGTGTGGCTTTGTGTTTGTTCCCCTACCACCGCATGATAAATAGATCTTGTGTGCTTACGTCACTATAAATTAGGAGTGCGACAAGAGAAACCAATGAATTAAGTACTACCAAAAAAACAAAGTACTGCAGTGATGAGTTCGACTAACATTCTCCAAAGCGGTGCCCTAGCATGAACGCTGTCTAATGACTGAAGCACTAGACTATCTCCCAACTTTCCATCTTGAGAAATGAGTACTGTTATACAGTGATGCTTATATGCTTGCTCTACTGGTGGCACATAGTTGAAATTTTGCACATGACATCTACCAAGTATGCACGTTACGACAATTACGTAATTCTGAACTCTCAGATACAGCTGTCGGACTTGAGTAACTTACACGCTCCCATTAGTTATCTGTATGTTTGTGCTCCGCGTATATTTATTTATTTTATAAATAAATGAATATCTATAAGCTTATACACGAGTGTTCATCTGATTGTTTTCAGTTCTTGCTTATCTCTCTATATATATGTTTGTCTATATAGATTCCTATATTTATTTACATATGTGTGTATGTATATATATATATATATATATATATATATATATATATATATATATATATATATATATATATATATATATATATATATATATATATATATGTATGCATTTTATATGTGAATCCCAAGTGTGTTTCTGCATCACTACCACACTCTCCCTCCTCTCTATCTCTCTCTCTCTCTCTCTCTCTCTCTCTCTCTATCTATCTCTCTTTCTCTTCGTCTCTATGTACATACATACACATATACACACATGCACAAACACAGAAACACACACACTTACAAACGCTCATATTGAAAAACACTATATTCGCGAGTGTTTGTCATGTGAACGAATACGACCTCTCATTCTCTTTTTAGTTTCTTTCTCACACACAGACACACGCGCACACATGCATACAAACATTCACACACATCTATTCATGTATGCATCTGTAAATAAGTGTGTGTACGAGCGTTTCCTCCGAATTCCTTCCTCTATAACGATATTTAAGTCCGTCTAACGATGAAACCATAAGAACACTTTATATGCCAATTATATAAGGGTTTTGAATCCCCAGTGGATCTCATACGAACCACATCATTAAAAGTTACAGAAAGATTAGTTGCAATATGTAGTCTCCATTTTCTCCTATCTATCGCTATAAATACATACATACATGCACACATAAATATGTGTGTGCATATATATATATATATATATATATATATATATATATATATATATATATATATATATATATATATATATATATATATATATACATATATATATGTGTGTGTGTGTGTGTGTGTGTATGTGTGTGTATGTGTGCGTGTGTGTGTGTGTATGTGCGTGTGTGTGTGTGTTTGTGTGTGTAGTGTAACCACTATCCGCTATATAGACATACATACTTGTATTCATTCACATAGACACGCACACAGATATACATGTATACGCATATGCAATCAGGTACATCGTATATATAAATGATTTCACATACGCACACATACACATACACACACATATACATGCATACATACATACATACATACATACATACATACATACATACATACATGTGTATGTTCATGCGTATGTATGCATATGCACATATGCTTCAATATAAAGAGTATCATTACATGTGGTCAGTAACAAGGGCCTAAATCCAGTTGCAACTGTCGCGACCCAGGATCGTGTCCTCTTGACCAACGATGTATGACTAAATCTATCATATATGATGCAGAACTTACTGCAACCCTAAATAATAATACAAATGAGAAGAAAACTTATATTGGATTATGTGAAGGTGAATTTTAAAATCGCTATTGCCAATCACACAGCTTTCCTCCGACATAGTAAAGCTACTAAGTTGGCTGCTACCTATGGACTTTGGAAGATAATGAAACACTACATATGGTTAAATTGAAAATAATTGTGAAATCCATACCTGATGTGAATGGATGGAATAAATATAGGCTTTGTTTAGTTGAAAGAGCGTAGATCCTGTTCAGATCTCAGATTCTGTTCAGATCTCAGATCCCTAATTGTCTGTTAAACTCTAGGTATATATGTATACATCAGTGTCAATAACATAAGCGATATTAGTCTAGTCCGGTGATATATTTCTATTTATCTATCTATCTATCTATTTCTCTCTCTCTCTCACTCTCTCTCTCTCCTCCTTCCTCTTTCACTCTCTCTCTCTCATTTTCTCTCTCTCTCTCTCTCTCACTCTTTCTGTCTCTCTCAATCTTTCTCTCTCTCAATTTTTTTTCTCTCTCTCACTCTTTCTCTCTCTCACTTTTTCTCTCTCCCACTCTTTCTCTCTCTCACTCTTTCTCTCTCTCTCAATCTTTCTCTCAATCTCTCACTCTTTCTCTCTCTCTCACTCTTTCTCTCTCTCTCACTCTTTCTCTCAAGAAATAGGACTTCGAGGAGAGAGGGGGTGAGATATATGCACTTAATATAGAAGACGAGGTCCATGTGATGCTGGATTTTGTAGGAGTTTGAAGAACAATAGAGGAAGCAAATATGGAGTTGAAACAGCAGTGACATAGAACTAGAGCAACTAGGAGTAATAACTGCCGATATCCGAGTGATTAAGTTGATTAACAGAAAACATATTTTATATTGACAGGTAAACAAACGCTGTGTCACCCAAAGGAAAAGGACGTGAAGTTACTATGCTGGAGAAATGGGCTGCATGGGATGTAATGAAGAACAAAAGTTATGAATGTGATATAGAAACAGAAGAAAATTGTCCAGTAGGTTCAGTTTTAGTTTCGGGTATCTTAGAAAAGTGTAAAGGGTAACGATATGTCGATAGATAAAGGAATCTGTCTACAGCAAGAACGAGTGCCACGAAATCACTCATGAGTGACATGATGATGTTTAACCGAATGGAGTGTAGTATGTATGTGTGTATACATACATATATGCAAATATAACCCCCACCCTACACCCATATATATATGTATATATATATATATATATATATATATATATATATATATATATATATATATATATATATATATATATATATATATATAGATATATATATATACATATATATACATATATATATATATATATATATATATATATATATATACATATATATATATATATATATATATATATATATATATATATATATATATATATATATATATATATATATATATATATATATATATATGCATACATATATACATACACGCACAAACACACGAGGAGACACAGGGAGTAAAAAGAGTAAGAATGATTTAGAGCGAGATAAAAGGGTAAGATAAAATTTTAAAAAATCTAAAATGAAAAATAAAATATTCAATGGTGGACATTGTCGCTGGATGAACTGAATACGTAAGTGTGGTGAAAATAGTTCTCCACTTTTACATTCTAATTCTATACGCTATTTGCTATTTGTTTTCTTATCATAATTGCGTAGCCTCTTTGAAGTAAATTAATTGGATGCTACTTCTAAAGGAAGAAATGCACTCCTAATTCCAGCCGTAGTCACAAACAGCTGAGCTCAAATCCACACAAGTATGATAACGATAATAATAATAATAATAATAATAATAATAATAATAATAATAATAATAATAATAATAATAATGATATTAATAATAATAATAATAATAATAATAATAATAATAATAATAATAATAATAATAATAATAATAATATTAATAATAATAATAATAATAATAATAATATGAAAACTATCTTTAATACTAGTATTACCAATAGCAGTGAACATATATATGGTGATGTTGACAAGAAGAGAAGCAACCATACTAATAATAATAATAATAATAATAATAATAATAATAATAATAATAATAATAAAAATGATGATGATGATGATACCAATAAGGAACAAAGGTAAGGACAATAAAGGCTGCAATAAGAAAGTTTGTATTATTTTGAAGATTTTATTGCCATTTACTTTTTGTCTTTTCAATCGAATTTCTCAATCGCTTCCTCAAACACACTCTCGCTCAAACACACACACACACACTCACACACACGCACGCACGCTTACACATACGCGCACACGCACAAGCAAGCGCACGCGCGGAAACGGGCCTGCGTGCATGCAGACGGCGCCGCGCTCCTATACGCTCATTCATATATTATTGAAACATAGAGAGAGGCATATGTGCACATGTATAGACAGCTACCCTCACGCACAAACACATCACTCATGGACATACTCACATACATACACACGCGCTCACACATACACACACAATCATATATATAGGCAGGTATATATGTATTTATATATCGATATATTGGTACATATATTTGCGTGTTTGTGTATGCTAGAATATACATGTAAGTGTATATATATATGTGTATATATATTTATAAATATAATTAAGGGATCAGCAAAATATTTGCTTCACCATATACCGAAGTTCAGAAAAATAGCAGCTAAAAAAGCTGAGAATCTCACAGATAGCGATTCTCAGCTTTTTTAGCTGCTATTTTTCTGAACTTCGGTATATGGTGAAGCAAACATTTTGCTGATCCTTTAATTATATTTATAAATATATGAACTTTTTTTGAATAATGGTGCTTTCATACCGTTGGGCTTGGTAAAAATTATTAATTATTAATTGATTTATTAATTAATAAATTGATAATTCCTTTACCCTTTTAATTTGTAATAATTATGTGTATATATATATATATATATATATATATATATATATATATATATACATATATATATATATACATATATATATATATTCTTTTACTCTTTACTTGTTTCAGTCATCTGGCTGAAGCCACGCTACGGCACCACCTTTAGTACCTACTCTTAAGGTTTCTGATTGCCGAACCGCCAATTTACGGAGATGTAAGCATACCAACATCAGTTGTCAGGCGATGATGGGGGACAAACACCGGCACACAAATACATACAAACATATATGTACACACACACACACACACACACGCACATATATATACAATGGGGAAATAATTATTCGTACAATATTCTTTGTTGCAGAATATGAAGGATGAGATGTACAAGGTAAAGGTGCATACTCTTAAATATAAAGTATAAATGTCGGTCCGTAGGCGTACATGTAAATTATCAACAAAGACACATTTAGGCCTTTGGCCTAGTGGTAGCCGATTCCAGACTGATGTCTTTAGTTTACCCACGATTCATACTAAACTCTACCATTTGAAAGAAACGGCAGAATGGATCCAGTTGTATTCGGTGCCTTCTTCGTCGTTACTCTGGTGATATGAAAGATTATAATAATATTGAAGTGTTATTAGACCTATGAAATTTCCGGTAAATTTATCCAGGAAAATTTCCACATCATGCAGTAAAGCTGGCTTGTTGTGATATTCTGATGAGTTTAGATCAATCGAAAGGTTGGTGTATGGGTGACCATATAGCGAGGTGTGTGCCTTAAATGTAGCATCTTTTGCATTGCCGTGCTTGAGAGTAGAATCCGTAATTTAATCGGACTAAAAAAATAACAAACTATTCAACCGGTTTACTGTATATGGAAAAATTTTAAATGTTATAGAAAGTGAATACTGCGTGAGGGCTTCACCGACTGGGGGAAGCCAGACCCATGGAACGTTCCGTTGAAAATATGTTGTTACCTTTAAGATACACCCAGGTGATAACTCAGTGGATAAAGACGATATATACGACGTAAGGGAAAACAAAATTTCAGGCCGTGTGCCTACAGTAGAAAAGAAACATAGTAGTAGTAGTAGTAGTAGTAGTAGTAGTGCGGAGGCGCAGTGGCTTAGTGGTTAAGGCAGCGGTCTCGCGGTCATAGGATCGCTGTTTCGATTCCCAGACCGGGTGTTTATTTGAGCGAACACACTTGAAGCTCCACGAGGCTCCGGCGGCGGGTATTGGTGAACCCTGCTCTACTCTTTCACCACAAATTTCTCACACTCTTTCTTCTTGTTTCAGTTGTACCTGCATTTCAAAGGGCCAGCGTTGTCACACTCTGTGTCACGCTAAATCTCCCCGAGAACTACACTATGGGTATGCATGTCTGTGGAGTGTTCAGCCACTAGCACGTTAATTTCATGAGCAGGCTGTTCTGTTGATCGGATCAACTGGAACCCTCGTCATCGTAACCGAAGGAATGCCACGAGTAGTAGTAGTAGTAGAAGTAGTAGTAGTAGTAGTAGTAGTAGTAGTAGTAGTAGTAGTAGTAGTAGTAGTAGTAGTAGTAGTAGTAGTAGTAAAAGAACAAACATAGAAACCAGCTTTTTTTTTCAGAAATATTTGAACTTATTAAAAACACATCATTATAATTAATATAGTCATTATTACGTAACTTATTATTTAACTTTCACTGCTTTTTTTTTTCCTTTCTATTAACCATGTGGCATATTATAGGACTTTTCTGCTCTCATTTTTTTTTTACTATACTTTATCCAAATTTCACTAATTTGTTGCACTTCAAATTCTTTTCTTTTAACTTGATTCATCTTAATTTTATCAATATTTTTTTCTGCCAAAGCTTGAAGCAAGAAATACCTAGTTAAAATCATTATACATAATGCTTATAGACATTTTCTGATTAGCTCTTATGTATTGGAAATCATTTAAGTAAAAATCCGCTTAACTTTAGTTCACTGAAAAATATTTGGCGCCATAAAGCAGTTTCGCCTAAAACTTCATTTTTATATAATTAATTCTCTTCAAATGAAGCCATATTTTTCTGTGACGAAACACAACAATAATTTTAAAATTCGATTATTACCTCGTTAATATCAAGTATATTGCTTCTTTTTTTTATTGAGAAAAAAATGCAATAAATAGTTATGAAAAATCTAATATATATATATATATATATATATATATATATATATATATATATATATATATATAATATAATATAATTTAAAGTTGAACAGACATAGTATATTTTATGAATTTATTAAATGTTCTAAATGACTCTAATTTGAACAACATGTTATTATCAAAGTGTAGTTGTAGAGGCGCACATTTGACAAATTAGCGATGTAATTACATTGGCGTATTTAGTTTTATGTCTTTACGTTATAGTTTCAAGCAGCACTCAGCTCTCCTATGTTTTTCATGCATCCAAAGACAACAAAATAAGCGTCAGTGAAATACGTTTGTTCATGTCTATATTGTTAAACTATAACTATATTCTCCTATATATTTTTAATATTTCGGTTAGGCACAGGGAGAACTCAACGTACGTGAGCTTCTAGACGAAGTGTTAGATGATTACAGAGCAATACTAAGAAAATAAATGATAAAGGAATAAACGATTATCTTATACTCTGCCTTAGCTTACAACTGTTTCTTCTATAAAAATGAAGTAAACTCATTGAGTGCCTGAGACTTTTATTTCTTCTATATCGCATACCTTGTTGTCAGCTGGGCATACTGTATCTGTGATCCAGAATCGTTTGCTTTCTTTCGCAAGTAATACTAGTTCTGGTTTCCTATTCTTTATCTCATGGTCGCACTGAATCATAAAATCTCATGGGATCATTGCATTATCCTTTTCGATGATGCCGTCAGGATAATATTCGTACCACTTTTTTTGCTCTGCCAAGTCCATACTTATTGCAAAGTGTCCAATGGACAATCCTTGCAATGATATCATAACGTCTCATATTTTTTGAAGTGGCGTGCAATCAATGGTAATATGCCAAATGGTTTCAGCATTTTGTCCACAAATTTTGAACTTATTACTTTCTGATGTGTTGTCTATTCTATATTTGATGTAATTGGTTCTTAATGCTTGCTCTTGGGCAGCAGAGATTAGAGCCTCCGCTTCGGGTAGTACATTACTTTGAGTCATCTTTTTCTCTGTTCGCCTTCTCTAATGAAATCCCTAATAAATTATTTATATTATTATTATCTTCATTATTATGAGTAGTGGTAGTAGTAACTGTAGCAGCAGCAGCAGCAGCAGTAGTAGTAGAAGTAGTAGTAGTAGTAGTAGCAGTAGCAGCATTATATCGTCATAGCTATGGTTGCGTTCGTTAAAATTGCCATAAATGTTACTCAATGTACCTCACGCACTGTTACTGGAAACTGGAAAAGCAGACTTTCGAAAATAGCTGCTTGAATTACCCCGTTTTTGTCACTGCCCGACCTCTCACTGTCTGCCTGTCTCTCTCTCATACAGACACGCACAGACGCACGCACACAGACACACATTCGCGCGCGCGCAAAATCATCATACCTTTGGAACAGCAACAACCACGGAAATGATTTCTTTTTTCTTTTTCGTAATTTTGTCTCATTTTATCTTATTCCACATTCTGAAACATATGTAACTCATATTAAAAGAAGAAAAAAACTTCTCTCCTTCATTGTACTTTTCACAATGAAGCAAAATTCAAACACTGCAAGTGGATGTGTTAAAAACGAAATTTGAATTGTGAAAACGTTTATCTCTGAAGTGACATCTTCAGTAATTTATTTAAACTTCCTCTACTAACTCATCACATTCAACTATTTGAAATATATGGGTTTTGAGATTTAAATTTGGTCATTTTCTAAGATTTTAATTCTTGTATATAAGAGCCCACCGCACTTGATGTGCTCCGGGCCCCCTATGGTTTAAATCCAGTCCTGTACGAGGGGGTACTGAAAGGTTGCTGGCTTTATAAAAGAGAAAGTATAGGAGGATTAGTTAATTATGATTTTATTTAACATATTCCTTTCGCAGAGTCACACACTTATTGCAGCGTTCCTTTAGTTTTTCTAAGTCCTGTAGACGTTCTCGGAATTTGGGCTCCCAACCCTTTAGGCCAGGAAATTTTCGTCGTATATACGCTGTTGTGATGTTGAAGACGCTAGTGGTCTCATGAAGTAGCAAATCTTATATATTATGGAAAAACGCACAAGCGCAAATCTTATAAATCATGCAAACACACACAACCGCAAATATTATATATTAAGCAAATACACACAAGCGTATGCGCGCATGCACACAAACACACACAGAGACACACAGACTCATGCATACATATAACCTGGCATGCTGATGCATGCATAGAGCTGCATCTCTTTTGTGTGTGTATGTTTGCTTATAACGCTGACAAAGTGAGCCTGCCGTATTTTGCTGCGTAATAGAGAATAGAGCCTATAAGCAAACGTAATCAATACGATCCGGCTTTCTGAAATACGAGTAGATTATATAATGCATAAGTACCAGTTATGTGTCTTGTATTTCTTTCCTGTACACTGCACAGACTAATCACACTTGCCTGTCTAGAGTTAAGGAAGTTGTTCTCAATCGATATCAAGTGTAGGAGTGGAATATTGAACTTATTTATCTACCATACTCATACCTTTTGGCAACATGTCGCGCCTTCCTTCGAACAGAAGGGAGATGAAAACATGACAATGCATAATTCAACTGAAATATAGTTCTTCTATCCCTTTCCTCTATTACATTATATATATATACATATATATATCTTTTACTCTTTTATTCTTTTAATTGTTTCAGTCATTTGACTGCGGCCATGCTGGAGCACCGCCTTTAGTCGAGCAAATCGACCCCAGGACTTATTCTTTGGAAACCTAGTACTCATTCTATCGGTCTCTTTTGTCGAACTGCTAAGTTACGGGGACGTAAACACACCACCATCGGTTGTCAAGCGATGTCGGTGGGACAAACACAAACACCCACCCACATATACATACATATACATATATATACGACAGGCTTCTTTCAGTTTCCGTCTACAAAATCCACTCACAAGGCTTTGGTCGCCCCGAGGCTATAGTAGAAGACACTTGCCCAAGGTGCCACGCAGTGGGACTGAACCCGGAACCATGTGGTTCGTAAGCAAGCTACTTACCACACAGCCACTATATTAGTATTTTAATATTTATATTTATTATGATATAGAGACTGTTAGCTTAGGTACCAACATTTTAGAATACATGCTAGATTCGATATGATAGACTAAAATTAGGAAGCTTGTGCTCCACTGTGGTCACAGCCAAATTACTGACACAGTTAAATATTTAAAAAAATGAAAATATTATTCGCTATTGAAGAATAACAGAATGAGTGGACTTGACAGATAATGTAGTCTTGCCTTGAAGCCAGCCATCTATTTATCAAAGCTGCAAATCTGTCAGCCAGCTAGCCAACCGGTTAGGGTACTGCCAATATCAGAGCTTCTGACGTGTGTGCTGAAAACAAGCAAAAAAACAAAACAAAGAAAAACAGATTCAAAAGAGAGAAAAATACAAAGAACAAGTAAAATCAAACTCAACAGATCAATGACGTTGCATTTCATAATCACTCTTTGAAGAATTGTTATACGATATAATACCTACTGGTCCAGGAAGAATTTGAACTGAAGCCATCGATGGAGCCTGTATTGTACCAGGACAGTGAGCAGCTAGAAATATCAAGTATAATCGTTTCAAATAATTTCGAAACTTAGGAAACGGAAGGAGAGATTTGAGTTTGTAGTACAAGATATGGAAAAATGGGATACTTATAATATAGTATATATTGATTTAAAATTCTGGCACAAAGCCAGCAATTTTCCGGAGAGGATGTAACTCGATTACATCGACCACCACTGTTCAAGTAGTATCTATTTTATCGACCTCGAAAGGACGAAAGACAAAGCGACCTTGGTGAAATTCGAACTAAGAACGTAAAGACGGACAAAGTGCAATTGAACAGTTTTCTCAACGTGCCAAAGAGTCTGCCAGCTCACCAACAGATATCCAAATTAATAAATGTCGATATACGAGGGAGTACTGAAAAGTTTCTGAATCTAAGGGCTGCAAGCCCGACATTCCGAGTCCTTTTACAGGGATTAGAAAAACTGAAGGACCGCTGTAATAAGTGTGTGAATCAGAGGGGAATATATTGAGTAAAAGCAGAATTAAATGAACCCCCTGTATTTTCTTTTAACCAAAGCTAGGAATTTATAAGCACCCCCTCGGGTAAGCGAATAATTAAGGATGTTTCCGGTCTGTCATTTTTAAATCATTAAGTTTCCATTTGCGCGACAGATCCTTTAACTTCGATGGAGGATCGTAATTGTGAAATTTGTTACAGGTTATTCAAGATAAAATTCTAACGCTTCCTACTTTCTTTTACGCACATATATATGTGCACATGCTGACGTATACTATATAATACTATATGGAGTATAAAGTTTATATATTGTTCGCATACTTAAACACAAATGCGAGTGATAAGCTGGATGATATTCCATCCTTTTTGGGGATTTCATTAGCGACTGAATACCTGGGCTATTTTTTCACAGAAACATAGCTTAAAGACTCGTAATTAAAAAGGGCTTTACTAGTTTCCTTATAGAATATCAATTTCTGTCACACTATCCCTCGATACTGTGAAACATTCCAATCTATAGTAACAGCAAATCGAATATTGTATATTGTTACTTTTCTAATATTTTTAATGCGTCTTTCAGCAGTGTGGGCGAAACCGACATTAATTAAATGAGAAAATATCAAAAATGTTAGAAAAGTACAACACAAAATATTTTTATTGTTGGTTTATAATTTTATGTTTCACAGTATTGGAAGATAGGGTAACGGAGATAGGTATTTTCAAAGATACTATAGAAGTAGAAAGATAAACGAATAGAAGGGGGGGGGGGACAAAAGAACAAATAGATAAAGAGATAGTCAGATTGATAAATAGAGAAAGAGAGGGGCTGGGAATGAAAGAGAGCAAACAGGGAAATATATTCAATTTAACTGACGAATAACTGTAGGCAGAGCTTTCTTTCTGGATAATTTCTTATTGTTGAGTTGTGCTGTGAGTGTTCTCGGGTTTGAAAATCAATCCTCGAACGTGCTATTCGTTTGTTATCGTATCGAGAACTGGTTAGCTATATTGTGTTACTATGCAGAGAAACATTTTATGCTTTCTGCATCCAGCTCACGCTGACTGTTGAAAGTAAGCTTTAGATTTTAACGTGAAGTGCTTCCGTTATCCGAATGTTTACGACGTCATTGTTTTCTGTTAAGATTTCTGTTGATATGCTTGCTTCAAATGTTAGTCTGTGTTGAAACATTGCACTAGAGGTTAAAGCTTTGTCGAAATGCCCAGAAATCCTTTGAAGAAGTTGTCGTTTTATAGGCCCTGTTTTGCTTGTTCTGCATGTACATCTACGTTTGTGCAACATTAATGTTCCAGCAAATCGACCGGACGCTCTCTGATCTCATTGAACTGCATCGAAGAGAGCATGTTTTCTCTGTGTTGTTGTTGCTGTCATTGCTGTATGACAGATATTGTCTAAGGATGTAACCACATCATGTGGTTCTAACAAAAGACACAAGCTCTTAATACAGTTTCTCAAACGGTTCTCAGTTTTTGTTCTCTTGTATAGCAGATGGAGAAACACCCAATTTTTTCTTACATTTTATTTATACTTCCTGCTTCATTCTCTTTGTTTCTTTACATTATTATTTTTCTTTACTGTATTTTTTTCTCCTTGTACCTCTACTGCTATATCTACTGTGCTGTCCACCATATTGCTATTCACCTGTTTGTGCCAGGCTGAGGTCAACTGTGACATCTGCTATTTTTGTCGTTGTTTCAAACATAATATTCTGAGGGATCCATGTACCTGCCTGAATCCTTATAGGATCCATGAACCCTCGTTCTCTCCCATCATCACATATTGCATTGTACACTCGCTTCACAAAATATTGAACATTGCCTCCAGCGGACAGCATCTCACCTAAGTGCATCATTACAGAATAAGCAAATGGAGCTTCGCTAAATCTGTGTAAGCAAAGGGCCAGTTCTTTTCTGTAATTTAGGCTGTATTGGTATACAGGATCCAAATGAAGTAAAAACCACCTCTGCCAGGTGGAAAAATTGAATGACAGCTTTTCTTGAAGCGGTGAACACTTGAAATGGAGCTGATTTTGAAACGCATCCGTTGCAAGAAGATTGGTGTTAAATTTTATATACCTGTGGAGGGTGTTAATGCTCCGTTATATTGATGGCAATGTCCCCGGAATGTACCATCAAAAGGCTCATGTAGTTCCAGTACAGTGTGATCTTTCGTCTGAATTATCTGCCACCACCATCAATACCTTTGATTTCACGGCCTTCCCCTTCACCACCATCACCACTGTCTTTCAAATCGGTTACTATCACCATTGTCTCTGACTGCTTCAGCTACCATCACTACCACCACGACCATCAACACCGTTACCTCCGTCTCTATCACAACTACAGCTCATATTATTACTATCGTCCCATTACCATCACAACCGTCAGTCTACTACTGTCTCTATGCCTAGTATTACTCTCACCCAAATATAAGTAATAGTAGGATTGTCAATAAATAATGAGAGAGGGGAACGAAGTGTGAAACACTGACACACAGAAATTAGTTTTTCCATTTATTATTTGAGATATAAACTTACGATGAATGAGTTATACACCAACTTGTATCCATCTCAATCTGTGCATTCTTGGGTGCTTGCGTCTGGAGATAATCTTCCAGAGATTCTTCCACAAATGTTTGACTCTATTTGGTGGTGGTGGTGGTGGTCATGCACGCGCACACACATATATATATAAATTTATATGCATATATATATATATATATATATATATATATATATATATATATATAGACAGAGAGAGCTAGATAGATAGATAGAAAGATAGAGAGATGGAGAGATAGATATGCATATATATACATATATATATATGTATGTATGTGTGTATGTGTGTGTATATATACATATATATATATATATATATATATATATATATATATATATATATATATATATATATATATATATATATATATACGTATATATATATATATATATACATATATAGAGAAGATCTACACACACGCACGAACACATATATATCGGGTACATCGCTACCCGTAAGACAGCTTAACAATTGAAAAGGTAGGAACAACCACACAGATACACTTACACGTACACACACATGCGATATATCTGCGTATGTGTTTGTATGTTTGCGTGTGTGTATGAAGATATACACACGCTGATATATGATATACGTATACACACATTTATATAAACGTGTGCACGTATGCATACATGTGTGCGCACGTGCGTGTAAGATGATCGTAGATTAATAGTAATCACGACTGACACGGGAGAGGATGGTGGAAATATTTTTAAAGAAATGGCATATCTGAATGTGCCAAACAGTGTATACTTTAATAACGAGATTCCGTTAATTTCCGGACTTATCTCCACTTTCATCATGTTTTGCATTTTCTGCAACTACAGAACTAAACGATCGATTTCAATACAACGGTCTAATTAACAAGATTTGCTTTTGTTGTTGTTGTTGAATGTGCTGTTGTTGTTGTTGTTGTTGTTGTTGTTGTTGTTGTTGTTGTTGTTCTTCTTCTTCTTCTTCTTCTTCTTCTTCTTCTTCTTCTTCTTCTTCTTCTTCTTCTTCTTCTTCTTCTTCTTCTTCTTCTTCTTCTTCTTCTTCTCCTTCTTCTTCTTGTGGACATCGTCGCCGGTTGCCATCACAAT
>NC_142939.1:19372968-19400468 GCF_046866305.1 Octopus bimaculoides | reverse complement strand
TGTGTTAAGTCTCGCAGGTGGATTGCATCACTTATACGAAAGTCAAACGTTGCTACACTCAGTGTTACGCTATTTCTGCCCGTGAATTACGATACGAGAACAAGTGGGTCTGGAATGTCCAACTACTTATCCGCACAGTCAATGGGGAGTTACTTCAAGTCACCAAACAACTGAATACTCAACGCCGAAATCTACGCAGAACCATCTTCATTTTCTTTAATATATATCAGTATATATATGTATATTCACATGCGTGTATATATACATACCTGCATGCATGCACGTACATTAAAATCTGTGCTAGCTATAATTTCTATAGAATATCTGTCGAGATACACATAACATACATGATGGCCTTCTTTCAGTTTCCGTCTACCAAATCCACTCATAAGGATTTGGCCAGCCCGAGGTCATAGTAGAATCCTATTGTCCAAGGTACCACGCAGTGATTCTGAACTTTTACCACACAGCCACGCCTGATCCTATACATGTAATTTATAATTTTCAAGCGTTGGACCCCAATTTAGTTACTTTCGTGAGAAGGCAACGTAATGCATATGATTGTATTATATATGGATGGTCGGATGAATAGGTGGATGAGTACGTGAATGTGTGGTTTGATGGAATGCCACATATTTGTTTGCGGAGGAATCATGGCCGAACTGTTAAGAAAAATTCGATTTGCATTCATTAAATTATGGGTACAACCATACTGCGTGGAGTTTTGTGGAAGTATGTTTTTCTGGGCTTCTTTTTCTCAGCTATAACCTTTTGTTCGTTTAATACTTGTGGTATGAAAAAGCTAGAAAGAGAGGGAGAGAGAGAGATGGAAGATAGAGAGGGAGAGGGGAAAAGAAAGATAGAAAGAGGGAGAGAGGGTGAGAAAGAAAGAGAGAGAAGGAGATAGTGAGACAGGCGTACAAAGAGAATAATTTACAGGTATGTTTCTTACGAATCTCCCAAAAGATGAATAACAAATTTGATATCCGCAGGATTGAAAACTAGAGTGAAGAAACAAATTAAAGAGGAAATTGTATCCAATGAACGGCCGACTGTACCAATTAGCTAATATTACGTAAGTTAGTTAAATTAATATAAGATAGTATAGAATCCTCTGATATGAATTTCGTCAAAGAGCCGAACACATAATTAAATACCTTATAATATTTATTTCCACCCAATAATCAATCGTATTCTTTGATATAACGTTTATTACATTTTCCAGGAACTGTGATGGAATAAATTTAGTGACTCAATATATAGGATACCATAGTGTGATATGAAGGAAGCTGTCTATTGCGTGATCTAAATATTGTATATAATCTACAGATTAAATCGACTTGATCATTTGTAACTTTAAAAGGACTATAGCATTTTGACGCAGAGGGAGAGATGATAGTCGAAATATAACGCTAAGATTTGAAACTCAGGAGTGAAATCTGATAGTAACTTATAACATATAGTTATAGCTAGTCACAAATTTAAATTCGATAAATTTACAATTATAGATTACCATCAAAAGAACCGGTGCGGTAATATAATTTACTAAGCAATAAATTTTTGAGATCCAAATCTATGGTTACTGGAATCAATTACCAAATTAATAATGGTTAAAATCCTGTAGGCTTAGACATGTGGTTAAGGAATTCTCTTCGCAAATGTAAGGTGTTTGGGATTGATTTCATTATATGGTAAAGTAAAAAAAAGTGTCTTGACCCCTAAATCACTCTCCCATTTAGTATTATTTTTACAGTAGAAATTTAGTATACAATAGCGTATGCATGTATTAATATATATATATATATATATATATATATATATATATATATATATATATATATATGTATGTATGTATGTGTGTGTGTATGTATATGTATTAATATATGTATGTATATAAGCCTAAATGCATGTTTTATCACTGTATGTTATGTATATATATATATATATATATATATATATATATATATATATATATATATATATATGTATGTATGCATGTATCTATGTATGTATATCAGAGTAAGCACAAAAATGCGAAACAAGGTGGAAAAAATAGTACTCGAATACCAGAAGTAGAGTAATATGCTTTATTAAAATGCAGCAAAAATATCACAAAACTAATACTCAGAGTCTCGCGTTCCCGTTTGTCGGACAGGTTTGTTTAGATTCTAAACAAAACTGTCCGACGAACGGGAACATAATACCCTGAGTAACAGTTTTTGTGACTTTTTGCTGCTTTTTAATAAAGTATATATACGTGTGTATATATATATATATATATATATATATATATATATATATATATATATATATATATATATATATGTACGTACGTGAGAGTGTATGTAAGTTTAAGTACATGTATATTTATATGCGGTTCTTAGAAACTACTGCCGCACAGAGAATTACGTTTTCATATCAACCTCTGCATTAAAATATCTAGGAACCTGTTTTGCTTTATCCTCAGTCAGAGATTAAATGTTTTATTTACATTTCAGTTCCTTTCTTTCTCTGCCAATACATACGTACTTACACACATACATATTTATACAGACGCTACAATAAATTTCACCGCTTCAAAGACAAACGTACGTTCGTTTACATATGACGTGATTATAATAATTTATTTCGTTTTTGCATTAGATCTGCAGAAGCATATTTTATTGTGTCTGGGGAAAGGCATTCTCTTTTAATGCCTTATCACTTAACACACTCACCGGTTCGATTTCCACTCGTTTACTTATCTGATTTTAGAAAAGATAAATAAGTAAATGATATGGACAACGAACTGCTGAGTGTCTTAAGTATTAATACACTAAAAGAGAATGACTCTTCCCAGACACAATATAATATTATAAGTATATATGCATATACATTGTTGCTATTATGCAAAAGTGTCGTAAATCCAAAACGTTGCTGCTTTCAGAAAAACGATTAACAGTTTCATCATTCCATAGCGAAACCGTTGAACTACACTTTGACAATTTTTGATATCTTGGCATCTGAAGCAGCTAGAGATGCGATAATTGGATCAAAAGAACCGACTATTGCAAGCAAAAAATATATAGTGAAAAAGACGCATTTGGCCAAATTTGGACATTCGATAGTTTAACATAATAACAACGATTATGTAGGACAAAGAGATAGTTAAAGAGAAAATGTAAATAATAAGCTACCCACATATAAATACTCAGATTTATAATAAAATACACTCAGAGATATATTAATAATGAGATTAATAGGAAAACGTAATTTTCTTTTATATATATGGCAACGCATCCAAAGTAACAGATACAAAAGTAAAGGAATGATTAGTTGAAACTGGGGGCAGATGTTTTAGTCAGAAACGAATACAAACAAATTGTTATGATAGATGGTGTTAGGGAGATGTCATAGATAAGAGAGAGAGAGAGAGAGAGAGAGAGAGAGAGAGAGAGAGAGAGAGAGAGAGAGAGAGAGAGAGAGAGAGAGAGAATGAGATTATTAGAATTGCTGATTTTCTCATTATAAATATCGTTGACTGAAATTAATCAGTAAATATTTGCTAAATATCTCATTAACTACAATGTCTTGTTTACTTAATAAATTCCGGATAACCAAATTGATATTTGTTTACATTTAAGTTCTGTTTTCTTTTTCTCCCCTTCTTGCCTTGTCTCTCCCCCTCTTTATCTTTCTCTCTCTATCTCTCTCTGTGTCTCTCTCTCTCTTTTTTTGTATTTACATGTTTTTAAAAATTTTCTTATTTCATTTGCTTAATTGTTGATTTATTTGGTCAAAGAATCCTACATTTCAGTTCAATGAATTTCATCTTCTACCAACGACAAATGTCCCTGGGTACATTTCAATCTGTTACTGTTTGTCAAGTAATTCCTATCCTATGATATTAATTGGTATGAACACGATATCATACGTTAAAATTATATTCCCCCCACTCTCTCTCTCTTTCCTTTGGATACTCACACACACAAACATAGAACCAGAGTTCTGCAAACGTAATCGCTATTTCTGCCTTTTATAATGTTCCTTCTCTCAAATTTGTGCAGCAACTGTGAGTTTATTGGCGGATATATCTAACTGATATGTTATGATTCTTTCATGGCATTTGATTTTTATCGTTCATGTTTTTACACTACAAAAGTTATATGTAGGTTCAACATTTTGTTACAGTTCTCACTGTTGACATCGTGGCTGGTTTCGGTAGGGTTCGGTATGTTGATGTATATGCACTTCAGACAACGGAAGTTATTTTTGTAGTTCTCTCCGAACAGCAATCAGAGTCTTTCTCCGTGAAGAGGCGGTTTGCATGCTCAATGAACGAAAATCACTAAGTGTGGTCAACCTACATATCAGATACAGTTCTATATTTAAGAGATGAGGAATTATGTACAGAGGAATTATGAGGAAATTATTTTTGAAAACGACACACTATATAGACAAAAGCATGCATTGATCTACGCTATGACTTGTATTAACCTCATATAGAAAAAGATATTCTATCGCCTTTCCAACGATTTTTAAACTGTGCGAATTCCTGGTAACTTCAATGCCCTCGTATGAATATGAAATCATAACACTCACAGCCTAGAATAAACATCTTAGCTGTTCCACCACAAGTGCTTCGGAATATTGCTACGAATCCCGTACAAAGAGAAAGCCATCTACAAACGAAATTTGAATGGTAGCCCAGGCATTAAATATACATGCAAGAAATAATTTTACCAAAGCATTTGCCTATGGAAAACCGTTCCCATACCACAGTTAAAGAAGGGCGAATCTATCTTTCACATTTTCTCTGCTGGATGATCTTCGTCAGAGTTTAGCATATTTGTGTTGTAATGACAGTAATTACGTGAGAGATTATTACGTCCGGACGAATACTACATTTAATTTGCTCATCACGATGTATCTGCGTTAAGGATAATACACAGTTGGCTATTTTAATCTAATTCCGCTTCTATTGCATAGAACTGATATTTAACTTGTGTTTTATGTACGATCACGCTATTCAAAATGCTCTGCTTTTCCTGATGACAGTGTATGATTAGGGGAAACATTTGGTCGCTATATTTTGCAATTTCAGCGATCATATAAGTATACCTCCTTTTTGTTGGTCAGTCGGTTGCTTTTGCGGAATTAAAAGAAAGAAATATAAACAAGAAAAAGTAAGCTTAAAGCTTGATTATACGATGCCTATATGCGCTAGCCAACACAAGATAAACAATGTTTTGTATCCATTTCCAATATTGTATAGACATGTGTTTAGGGTGAAGCTAACATAAAAACGCCATTTCCATTACGAAATATCATAAAACATAGACAAACAGAATAACATAACTTGATATTTCTTTCTTATACCAACTCATTCCGTAGCAACACGTTATTTTGTGAAACTCACTTCTCCCCATCGCTTCTCTCTTTGTTTGCTTAGTTATGTTCACCACTGCTTTCCAACTATTCTTTATACGCTCTCCTTCTCGGGTTTTAGTATCTGCTACATTTTGTTTCTGTTTGAAACACAATTAACATACAACCACCGCTAGATAGTAAACAGTAAAAATATACACATTCCCTATTAAAATAGAATGAACTGAGTGAAAACAATAAAATTATTTTACAAGTGATGGAAGATATGAAAATGTGTAAGAAAAAGCGCAGGTGTGACTGTGTGGTGAGTAGCTTGCTTCCCAACCACACGGTTCTGGGTTCAATCCCACTGCGTGACAACTTGGGCAAGCGTCTTCTACTGTAGCCTCGAGCCGATCAAAGCCTTATGAGTGGATTTTGGTGGATGAAAACTGAAAGAATCCCATCGTATATATATATATATATATATATATATATATATATATATATATATATATATATATATATTACCGAATCTCCAGTATTTTTTGCTCCTTATATTTTATGAAAGACGCTACAATTACAGAATTCTAGTCTAGTCCAGTGATGGTCTGCCTTGGGCAGGTCCTCTGTATGTGAACCTTCTCTGTCACTCTCTAAAAGGCCTTGGGGGTGGGGACACATCATCCCGTAGAGCAGATTATTGGAACTTTGACTCCCATGACTACGATTGGGATGAATAATCGAGTGGTTTTCCTGTCTTCTGTCAGGTGGAATTTAAACTCACAAAGTACAGAGCTGGAACATATACTGTAAGTTATTTCTGTCGAAGTGCGAACGTTTCTACTACGCTCTCACACGCAGAACTACTTGAAATGAAGGGGTTTCTTCAAGAACACATCGAGCTATCCGATCCAGGAATCGAACTCGAGATCTACCGATCGTGAGTGCAGCACCATAGCCACTAGGCCACGCACCTTCACGTATGATGGATATATGCAAACAGAAAATATTGGGATTGGAAATTATGCACACACACAAAAACATACATATATACATACATCCTTGCATGCACGTTTTGCTCACCATAATACATATATACGTAGATACACATATACACACACACTTACACAAGCACATATATTCCTCTGTATGTGGGTGTTATATGTTTGTATAGATAGATGCACGTATGTAAATGTGCATTTTTGCAGGCATATACTGGTACATGGTATTGTACCCCTTTACATCCAAAATACAACTTTGCCCTTCATAATAATCAATGCCCGATTAAAATGTTTACTGGAACGTGAAATAAAGTTCTTTAAAGCTGTAACTCATCATGGTCGTAGTCCAATGACTGAGACCAGCAGAAAATATGTAAAAGACATATTTATATCATACATCTTTGAATATCGCTACAGACTCTACAGCGGCCAGCGTTTCCTTTTCTTGAAAACATCATCTTGTATTACAGTCAACATTATTATCTTTATCAATGGAATGGTGAACATGAAATAGAATTTAAAAAAAAAACCCCCAAAAAAACTTGTTTAAACAGCTAATCTGATGTCACAATCACAACTGCCATTAGTTTCACCACCACCACCACCACCACCACCACCACCACCACGGCCACCACCACCACCACCACGGCCACCACCACCACCACCGCCATTATTAGAAATATCAATAGCATCGCCATCATTACAAGGAACATATCTACCACCACCACAACCGCCGCCAATGCCACCACCACCACCACCACCAACAACAACAACAACAACAACAGCAACAACAATTACACTACCGTCATAATCATCATTATCAGCGGCAGTAGCAGCAACACCAGCAACACACCGCCACCTCCACCACCTCCAATATTACAACGGGGGGGGGGGGAATCCTTGATAACACAAACGACTTTATCATAAACACACACCATCTCATTCAGCATGTCATAACAAAGGTGATAAGCATTGACATCTGTCTCTGACACAAATTACAGTAAGCCTTTGAACCAAGGACAATTCACAAATAATGATGATGATAATAATAACAATAATAATAATAATAATAATCATAATAATAATAATTTCTTTCTTAACCACAAGGGTTTACATTAAGAAAAAAACATTACGGACAATACAAGACAAAGCAAAGAATATGTGTGTGTGAATGTGTGTGAGTGTGTGTTTGTTGTAAGGTTCCCCTTCACTATCGCAATTACTTCCCCCCTGTATGAAGAACAACTAATGAAACCTATAAATGGTTACACAGTATGCTAGAAACACCAGTCACATGTTCCTCTAATCAGTATTCATAGAAGTATTCAATTTTGTATTTACTCACGTAGAAGTCGTAATTTAGTGTTAAATATTGATGCAAACATTTTTTTTTCACTCTCGTAGTTTTAGCTTTGCCCCTCATGTAAGTCGTCTCCTCTTATTTTTTTCTTTCAGTTAAAAGTAGAAAATAATGTGTCATATGTGTAAATATGGTATATATTTTTTATTAGAAACAGTAAACCAGATGGTCACGGATGGAGATCGTTTGAGCATATACAACTTCTCCGAAACAGCAACCGCAGAATCACCATGAACAACAACAGCGACAACAACAACAACATTGTTGAAAAGCAAGTAACTCAACCGTTGTAAAGATCATGAACATTCTCGAAAATAAGAAGTCATATATGTGGTCACACGTCTCACTAGAAATAGAAACCAAACCTCACTGATACCTCTACTTATTCCTTTGAAACAATGGAAAGAAACATTTGACAATGTAATCCATGATTTATAAAGTTGGAAGAGCAATGGCTAGAATGCATTTCATCACAGTTTTGCTAGCTTGAGCTGAAATTTCCTCAATTATCACTAACAAAGACCTAACGCTAACAAAAGCAATTACAACATGAATATTTGAACTTGGTGAACATGAAGAAAATATTACAAGTGCGCTCATCTCTTTAAAACTCATTTTTCCTATCGTCAAAAATAACGAAACGAAGAAACGTGTGTCTTCGTAGTGGTTCAAACAGCTAGCTACATATTTTAGTTGCTAAACGTAGCAACCACAATTCTTCACGTTACAATCTTCTATATTTAAAGAAATTGAAGTATATTATAAACTGGTTAATGTCGTTATAAATATAGGAGATATTCTCTATGTGGCCTGTTTGTTTTCTGTGCTCTGTTTATGTTCTGTTTTTCATTTTGTCCAGGTTTTTTTGTGACATCCTGTACCTAGATATGCATCTATATATACATGTAGATGTAGGTATGTACATACATGTACGTATATATGCATATACTCACATATTATTTGTATTATTATATATTTAGGTAATTGGATAAGATTCGGCCAGTAATGTTCCAAGTCATGACTAAATTAATAGCATCACATGGAAAAGATATCTAATTAGGCTTCATGTTACATTCATATTTTGGACACCATAGAGTTACGCGTTTATTTTTACTGATAAAGCTCTGCGATTTATCCGGGATTTGCGGGAGGTACCTGTCCAAAAATCATATGAATGTTATGTTATATTTTTCCTCCTTTCCGTAACTTGTAAAGGTACGTAATTAAATGTTTAGGTGTATAACACTCACAATCATAAGGTCTTAAGTTCGATTCCGGGTGGTGCTTTGTGCCCTTGAGCAAGGTACTTCATGTCACGTTGCTCTAGTCCACTGAACTGGCAAAAATGAGTTGTATCTATAATTTAAAGGGCCTGTCACATTCTATGTCACGCTGAATCTCCATAAGTATTATAGTAAGGGTACGCGTGTCTGTGGAGTGCTCAACCACATGCACATTAATTTCACGAGCAGCGCCTGTTCCGATGATCGGATCAACTGTAACCTTGTCGTCGACGTAGTGCTACTTTTGTCTTAGCAAATGGTAAAAGGGAGCAGAACCAGTTGAGACAAAATAGTTCTATTCTAGTGTTTGATATGTTAGCACTCTTTTTAAAATTTAGACATAAGATTCGTGTTTTCATCACATTGTGAAAAATGGAATGAATTGATTTGCGATTTCTCCTGAGAGTACTGTAGGGCTTGCTAATATTAGATAGTAAGGCTGGCGTTACATTATGGATTATCCATTGGGCGGATGTTACTCATAGTTCAATAATGTTCTGCCCACTTGCATCACTTTCCATGCAGAGTATGAATGATAACTTATCCAATTTTTCAGTATCATTTGATTAAGAAAATCAACAACGCTAAGTTACTGAATAAATTCACTAATATCCAGACTTCTGAACATCATAAATGCCTGGAAAATACAGATGAATTTGAAAGAGTCTCTTGTTTGTAGTTCATATTACAATCACAAAGAAACAACTTCACCTGATTTGACAATAAAACATAATGCTCTGAAGCAGCCTTAGAAAGTTATTATTCTGTAGAATTATAAGGAAAGACGACCTAAAATAGGAAAGAGCGAAACATATGAGGCACAATAATTGCAGTATTCATCCTATTCATCATCGGTTGAATGTCTCACTGGGTAAGAAAGCAATGGTTCGTTAGTTGAAGATGGCATATAACGCAAGGCCGCATAGTTCGTGCAAAATGATTTGGTTATATGCACATTGCTCTTTCACTAGTACATATCATAACCATCATGGAAGGTTTGTTGAAAGGGAAATTCGATTTTTGCAGCATTTGGTCTCAGAACGTGTTGGACCAGAACTACGTACTGCAGGATGTGTTCTCACCATTCGGAAATATTGCCTCAAGCTCTATCATTTTCTCGTACTCTAATCCGCAAAGTTTCCACGACAATACTAACTAAAATTTCACGACCAGTATGCTTATATGTGATTAACAAAGATATAGTTTTAAGTCAAAAGGTAACGACTTATAAAAACAGCAAAATTTATATCATCATCAGCCACTACACACCCAACCGCCATGACGTGAAAGATATTTGGTGATATAGAAGACGAAATGATTCTCAGATCCTACCAATACTTCATTTAATAGGAATATGACAACAACAACAACGACGACAACATAGGAATGGTTTTAACATCCAGGTAATAGCGAATTCGAAGAAACTTTATGGAAAAATACAGGGTCATATAGTAATGATCACATGAGCTATTAATCCATTTTATAACCAATACAGAAGCTCTACGCTATCACATGATATTGTTTAACACAATGCGAAGACCGCAATCAATACCTTGAATCTTTCAAATCTCTATAATTGATACATTGATCTATGTTATAAACTGTTTACTAAAACATTAAAAAAAAAATCAGTTGCTGTTATAGGTAGAAAAACGTCTACGTAAAACGCAACCTACATTGACACTGTCTCACGAAGTCAATGAGACAGCTAGAAAGAGCAATGAATTTCCTTAAACTTAATCTCAACTGTCTTTAATTGTTTTCAAAGATATTTAAAAGGTAAAGACATATTAGTCAGTGTAGCTCTGGATAGAACACATGATGGAATAGTCATATCTGGAAGGTCTTTGCACATTTGTCTACCATGTGTGTGCTGGTAGAGTTAGAGCAAAGCAACAACAACAGCAACTCTGGCAAACATCATTATCCAACGAAGAAACTTTAAGTGGTTGAATCACCTGCAAGAAATAGTTGTCAAATATCTTCGAATCACACACTACAATCATAAAAAAGGAAGAATGTTTTAACCATGTAGTCCTTGACATACCAAAAAAAAAAAAAAAGATCAGGATGGTTGAATCTGGAAAGTCTTTGAACATTGGTCACCTTGAGCATAGCTGCCATGGGATTAAACAACTAAAATAACAACAGAAACTATGAGAAACTCAACGAAAACAAAACAAATATGTAATGACCAAGATTAAACCATGAGAACAAAGCGACGCGAGAAGTGGCAGCGCCATAGCAGCAGCAGTAGCAGCAACAGGAGCAGCAACAGGAGCAGCTATGCTATCATCTGAAACTTTAATTAAAAAGGGAATAAATTTAAGGATTTCGCAGCCGTCAATAACAAATAAAGAACAAAAATATGTATATAGTTTATAGAACATGAATGTTATGATGATGTCGCAGGAAAAAAAAAAAAAGAAAATTAAAATGTTGAGGCGTTTCTTTATAAACATGGATTTGATAGTTTAATCTAGCAAATTGATTTTAACTACCAAAGGCACATAAAATAAATTGTTTGATCGTGGCTTTTGCTGCAGTTTTTCTACAGCTCCATAATAACTTTACAAACTACAAGCTTTAAGAATCCCCCATTCCGCACACTACCACTGAACAGGATACATACCGCCCACTGTACAAACTTCCCATCTGTATGAAGCATAGATTGTAAAAACCATCCGCTATATAACACACACAAAGTACCATACAAGAGCCAAAATCTAGGCAGCCATTTTATGCGATAACCATCAACAATAAATATGCAGGAGAGCCAGCTATAAAATACTTGTCGATCAATAAATAGGCATGTTTGTTTATGGATGTACATGTACATGCGTTGATAAAATTAAATCTATATCTTCCTTCCTTGTTTCCCTCCTATCCGAAATCTCTCATCCACTTCATATGTATTGTATACACACACACACACACACATACACACACACACACACACACACACAGACACACACACATATATATATATATATATATATATATATATATATATATATATATATATATATATATATATATATATATATATATATATATGTATGTATGTATATATATATATATATATATATATATATATATACATATATATATATATGTGTGTGTGTGTGTGTGTGTGCTTGCATATATTCAGTAAGGCCATTTCATTTGTATGGATCAATTGTTGCACAATTAGAGATATTTTGGAGTCGGTGTGTCTGTAATACTAGATCCTTTGGACCAGTACGAAATTCGATTGCTCAGAACAAAATGATACTAATACTAGTACTACTTCTACTACAAATAATAATAATAATAATAATAATAATAATAATAATAATAATAATAATGATAATAATAATAATAATAATAATAATAATAATAATAATAATAATAATAATAATAATAATGATAATAATAATAATAATAATAATAATAATAATGATAATAATAATAATAATAATAATGATAATAATAATAATAATAATAATAATAATAATAATAATAATAATAATAATAATAATGATAATAATAATAATAATAATAATAATAATAATAATAATAATAATAATAATAATAATAATAAGAAGAAGAAGAAGAAGAAGAAGAAGAAGAAGAAGAAGAATAACGAAATAAGTTATTAGATAAGGCCCTTGAAGCGTAAGATTTCAAACCAATAATTTAAATCATTTAGGTACTCAAGCTTAAGTTTAGCGACTTTGTACAAGAATGCTGGAACTATACTCAGAATATCTCGATCTTAAAGTAGGTCTTTCGAAGTAAATGTGTTCAAACTTGAAAGTTCAAAGTCTAGCTTTTACTCTCTCCCATATATATATATATATATATATATATATATATATATATATATATATATAAATAACTCGGAAAAGGAAGGGTAGCACCCATAATCTATTCCCATGATCTCCAGATTCTTTCTTTCTTTTTTTCTTCCTACCTTCATTTATTTATGTTTTTCATTTACTTAACTCAATAACGGGCAAACTATTTGAATATGCTTTATTCAGTTTCCCTTGTATTCGTTCATAAAATCTAATCTAGAATGATCGAGAGAATTATATTAGTCATACTAATCGGTTTTTGTAAATGTATTCCCCATAATTTTAAACCAGTCTGATAAAAGCTAACTTCGCGAAACTTACAGCCATTGATCCACTCTGTAACCTCTGCTATTATATATGTATGTATGTATGTATGTATATATATATATATATATATATATATATATATATATATATATATATATATATATATATATATATATATATATATATATATATATATATATATATATATATATATATAAGGACCCTTTTCGGTTATGAATGACTATGGAATTCCACATAAAACGTTATCCTCCGAGGTAGAGGTCTGAGCAATGTTGTTCATAGAAAACAAGCAGTCACTCATGCATACCACCCTCCCCTCTCCACGCCGCCGGCGTTGTCCCAAAAAAGGCCGATACAGCTTCGCACCGGTGACGTCGCAACTTGTTTCTACAGCTTAGTGAACCGGAGCAACGTGAAAAATTAAGGTACCTTGCTCAAGAACACAACACACAGACCAGTCCGAGAAGCAAACTCACTTCCTCATCATTATGAGCCAGACGCTCTAACCACTGAGCCATGTGTTCATCTTTAGAGTTGTATTCTCCTGTTTCTGTAAATAATTCTAAAATTTATATTAATGGGGAAATTTGCCCCGTGATTAGAGATATACTCCGAGTACTCTCAACAATGAACATCACTAAACTCGCTAAAGCGTAACATAATTGCTTAAAAATGGATGTCAGATTAAGTGGAAAATAGCTAAAAACTGTGACATAAAATCTAAGTTATGTGGTGAGTGTGTTATTACGAGCAGCTTGATTTTCGTATCGCCAAGTTTCTAAGTTTATATGTTGGTGGAGCGTTTCTTCTTACAAATGGTGTTGATGTTTAGACCTAAGCCAGTTGATGTTTTTTATGTTTTTATTCCACTACTTGCTTCAGTCGTGGGGGCGCAATGGCCAGTGGTTAGGGCAGTGGACTCGAGGTGGTTGGATCACGGTTTCGATTCCCAGACCGGGCGTTGTGAGTATTTATTGAGCGAAAACACCTAAAGTTCCACGAGGCTCCGACAGGGTATGGTGGTGAACCCTGCTGTACTCTTTCGTCACGACTTTCTCTCACTCTTTCTTCCTGTTTCTGTTGTACCTGTATTCCAAAGAGCCAGCCTTGTCACACTCTGTGTCACGCTGAATCTCCCCGAGAACTACGTTAAGGGTACACGTGTCTGTGGAGTGCTCAGCCACTTGCAAGTTAATTTCATGACCACTTGCACGTTAATTTCACGTTAATTTCACGAGTTCCGTTGATCGGATCAACAGGAACCTTTGTCGTCGTAACCGACGGAGTGCCAACAATTTGTTTCAGTCATTTAACTGCGGTCATGCTGGAGCACCGCCTTTAGTCGAACAAATCCACTCCAGGACTTTTCTTTGTAAGCCTAGTACTTATTCTATCGGACTCTTTTGCCGAACCGGTAAGTTACGGGGGCGTAAACACATCAACATCGGTTGTTAAGCAATGGTGGAGCGATAAACACAGACGCACAAATACATACCTATATACAAAAACGACATGCTTCTTTCAGTTTCCGGCTACCAAGTCCACTCACAAGGATTTGGTCGGCCCGAGGCTATAGTAGAAGACGCTTACCCAAGCGGCCATGCAGTGGGACTGAGCCAGGAAGGATGTGGCTGGGAATCAAGCTACTTACCAGACAGCCACTCCTGTGCCAATGTTATTGAGAAACTCAATAATCAAATTCACCCCTTCAGTATTACACTGTCTTCATATATATCACTATATTGTTGAAAGTGCCCTACTTTTTAAAACGCAATAATAAGATTATAGGGGTTGCTAAATCCAGACTACCCTCATTGTTGTTTACCCTTCCAAACTCATTTCATCCCTGACGATCTCGTCTTTTATTTTTAGAGAAATTCTACCCCAGTTACCGTTACATAAAATGTATTGCCTTTTGTGGTTCTACTTCATTATTTTTTCTAAGATTTGGCTATTGTTTTTGTAAAGTCGAGCGATTACATGAAACCTTTAAAATTATTATCATTTTTATTTATAATAGTAGGCCATTGTACTCATGATTGCTAGAGCGTGGGTTCTATTCTCTAATTGGGCACTGCATTGTGTTCTTGAGCAGAACACTACATTTCACGTTGCTCCAGTCCGCCTTTCAATCGAGGTGGGGTTGTTCGCCTGCTCGCTTAGCCAGCAGGGTGGCGTCATTTGAAGACAAAAACAATGTGAAACGCATTGTGACCAGCGATGTGTAGCAACGTCTTATAACCTGGTGGGTCACGTCGTCACGTGAGAGTAGTACACATGATATTACTCTCATCTTAGCGGCATTTCTTCCGGTTTTATGCCTGATTTCAAATATTGCCGAAACGATGTTGCCTTTCGCCCTTTCCGGCTCAATAAAGTAAATACAATTTGAGCACAGGAGAACGAAGTAATCGACTTCCCCGCCCCTCAAAATTCTTTTTTACTTTAGGCACAAGACCCGAAATATTTGGGAAGGTGGGGGGGCAGTCGATTAGGTCGACTCTAGTATGCAACTAGTACTTAATTTATCGATCTCGAAACAATGAAATGCAAAGTCGACTTCGGCGGAATTTGAACTCAGAACGTAGCGGCAGATGAAATACCGTTAAGCATTTCGACCGACATGCTAACGTTTATTATTTCTTTACTGCCCACAAGGGGATACACACAGGGGCTACGCCCGACATGCTAACGTTTCTGCCAGCTCGTCGCCTCCCCGCCCCTCAAAATTGATGATCTGAAGTAGAACATTAGAAAGGATTAGTATTATTTTTAAAATCCTGATCGATGGTGCGTCAGACAAAATATAACACAGTTTAAATTACTTTCCATTGTAATTTTAGTTCAAATCCCGATGAATACAACTTTCTTGGGTGATTAAAATATACAGCGAGTAAAATCAAATTCTTTTATCTTTTTCACATTTCTAATATTGCACCAAAAAAAGAAATCAATATATAATTATCGTTACCATATTGACTGAGATATTAGCAAAATCGTTACACTGACCGATAAAATTCCTTGCGGTATGTAATTGCATTTAATTGAAAATCTTTAAATTGTGGATAGAAATCCCGCCGAGGTCAATGTTACTAGTCATCCTTACGGGGATTGATAAAATTAAGTACTAATCAAGCCATGGATTTTATATATCTGTTATACATATCACAGTTGAAGCCAATTGCCTCCATTAGTAACCATATCAATTATGGTGTTGTGCAGTTGTTTTTAATTCCTGTACACCAAAACAAAGACACGCACGCACGCGCAAATGTACTGCGTACAAATCATAACCACCTCATTATGATAATTATCGTTATCATTAGAATTTATCAGTAATATAGCAGAAGATTATGGAGCATGTGTAGAAGCAATTCTAAAATGCTAGACTAAACCTTTTACAATAATTACGTTCCGCAATCTCACATTTTTTACCACAAGGTCAGACATTTAGGGGTACGAGGGGTAAGTCGATTACATTGAATCGAATCAACAACTGGTACATACTAGAAACATTGACCTCGGCGGGATTTTATCCACAATTCAAAGATTTGCAATTAAATGCAATTATACACCACAGTGAATTTTATCGACCCTGAAAAGATGAAGTGCAAAATCGGACTCGGCGATATTTGATATCAGAACGTAAATACGGACGAAATGCCGCTAAGCATTTTAGACCGGCATGCTAATGAGTCTGCCAGTTAGGGTTACAGGTTGTTGAAGGCTGGAAGAACGGTCCGAGTGAACGGGCCTACTTTAATCATAGGCATGTAGATTGAAGGAGGACGATGTGGTGAGGGCACTTGCCCTGGTCATCAAGGTGACCGTGATTTGTGGCATCTCCGCAAGGAGCACCAGAAAGTCTACATATTCTAAAGGAATTATTCATAATTATAATTTTATATTCTTACTGTTCTTTGACTTCTTAAACGCCTTGTATGTAATCCCACATTGTATTGTCCTGTATCATCCCTAATATTTTTGTGAACTCTTTGTGGTTACTAAAGGAAATGTTATTATTCTGTCAGGAGGCGAGCTGGCAGAACCGTTAGCACGCTCAATAAAATGCTTAGCAGTATTTCAACCGACTTTACGTTCTGAGTTACAATGCTACCGTTGTCGACTTCCCCTTTCATCATTTTGGGGTCGCTATATTAAATACCATTTGAAAACTGTGTTCGATGTAACCGACTCATCCCCTCCCCTGAACTCGCTGGCCTTGTGCGAAAATTGGAAACCATTATTATTATTGCTGTTGTTGTTATTATTATTATTAAGGGGGTGAGCTGGCAGAATCGTTAGCACAGTGGGCTAAGTGCTTAGCAATATTTAGTCTGCCGCTAGGTTTTGAGTTCAAACTCCGCCGTGGTCGACTTTGCCTTTCACTCTTTCGGGGTTGATAAATTAAGTACCAGTGGTACACTGCGGTCGATGTCCATAGGTCCCGGCCCGAAAGTTGTTCTAAGTAGGCGGGTCAGGTGTTCCTCGTCGAATTCCTGATCTGCCCGAGAACGTCGTCGCACCGCCCCTTCACTAATCCGCTATAGAACGCCTTTGTTGTAATGAAGTCGCACAAATTTGGTCCCGGAAGGCAGAGTTGCTTGAAAGCAACGCGACACTCTTGGTGCCATTCACCTAGCCTCGGTCTCTGTTTGATCCACGACTGCAGTTCAGCCAAGCAGACGAGCTGCGGGAAAGCGTGCCGCACAAACGGCGACCACACCTGTTCGATAGAGAGATAGATAGAGAGATAGTTAGATAGATAGATAACGGAAGAGGAGGACGAGGATATAAATTCAGCACTTGGTGTATCGAATCTCCTACCATTATATAATATTTTAAACATAAATTACAGAACTGATTTAGTGCAATTTGTTAAACTTTAAAGAGAATATAACGCAGTCATGTAGTAATCACATTCTATCAAAAGTCAATATACTCAATGGCTTATCTTCCTTCCTCACTCTCCTTCTCTTTCTCTTTCACTGTCTCGCTCTCCCTCACTCACACACACGCACACGCGGGCATACTCACACTTCTATATAGAATCGTATGATTTTAAGTAATTCTCTTATTTAGTCATGTGTGTTTATAAATGTGTATAGCCAGGGAAAGGGAATGTCATTAGCTGAATTATATCACGCAGCCAACAGTCATACGAATACACAATCGCAGCAGCACCGAAAGACACAACTTGACACAAGTATATGGAAATATATATATATATATATATATATATATATATATATATATATATATATATATATATATATATATATATATATGTATACACTCACACGTACACGCATACGCACGCATATATATTTATATTATATATATATATATATATATATATATATACATATATACAGAGAGAGATAGAGACAGAGAAAGAGGGACCGATTAATATAAACAATGAATATAAGTGTGTAGATATATGAGTCTATACATATGTATTTACATATCATACATATGCATATATATATATATATATATATATATATATATATATATATGTATGTGTGTGTGTGTGTGTGTGTGTCTGTGTGTGTGTATAAATATGTTTACACACACATATACATACATACATACAACATAAACATATACACAAGTTATTCATGATTGGAAACCGATGTTGTTTGAGCGCTCGTATAGACGCCCGCAGCAAACGCACCGCGTACACAATCGCATACACTAACACACGTAAATATATATATGTAGGTGCGTATTTTTCAGTCTCTCAACCGAAAATCAATTAAGATATTGACTTTATTTTGCCATTAATCACAAAGGGTTTTGCGAACAACGGCACTTAGTTTGCGCTTGTGAAACAAGGATGTTTAGTTCAAACAGTGAGAAAAAGAGAAAACCACAACAACGAAAATTTAATACAAATATAATAATAATAATAATAATAATAATGATAATAATAATAATAATAATAATAATAATAATAATAATAATAATAATAATAATAATAATAATAATAATTACAATGATAATAATAATATTGTTCTTCCTAAAGTTACACCATTCTATAGTGAATGCGGATGTCAACGATTCCAAGTAAGAAAACATTTAATTTCAGCTAAAATAAAATGTTAATCCTTATTAGAAAGTCATAGATGTCACAACTTCTCATTTATCTTTCTCTTATCAAAGGAGGATGTAACGAAGCCTGCTTGAATGTCTATACTTTCTGCTATGTAGATAATATATTTTTCAAATTTCAGAGGAAGTCAAGTACTTTAAGTACACTCCCTGAATGTTAGTGTATTTGTATATCTCCATAAGCTATACCTACTAATTAAATTTATCTGTTTTTAGTGTCATTACTTCTGTTGGTTGACATTGTGTCAATCCAGAATGAACTGATTTATGATCCGAGGCATTCCACTATTAAATCTCCCACCATTTTTATTGGATATATTTAAAACGATATTGTCCACTTTTCTATTTAAATTAGCAAGCTGTGATTTGATGAAGAATTTGCTGTTCTTTTTAAATGTCCTAATGTCTATAAGAATTCTCTGTATTCTAATGATATTAACATTGATGTTTCTGCATTGTGCACATATAATCAAAAAGGTTAGATATTGGGGAAGGGTTTATTACTGTAAAAAATAAGGCAACTTGTCTTTCTACTGCCATCCATCCAACTTGCATCCATCCATCCATCCATTCATCCATCCATCTATCCATTCATCCATCCATCCATCCATCCATCCATCCATCCATCCATCCATTCATTCATTCATTTACCCGTCTGTCTGTCTGTTTGCCTATCCTTTTGGGATGCTCTGTATCTATCCTGTCTCCTATTCGGCACACTCCAAATATTAAATGTTGTCCTGTCACATTCTATTAGTTCCACTGAAGAATGATTACAATTACAATTTTCTGAATCATGGAGTGTTTTTTCATAGATCTATTTAATCAGATTCTACCTCACCTAAAGAACAGCCCTATAGCAATGACAGCCACCATACAAAAATCATATTAGAGTAATAATATAGTTCGTTGGAATAGTCAAAAACTGGCCATCTGATATAAAGTCTTTAATCATAAATTTCAAAGACCCCACTAGGAATAATAATGAAGCGTACCTTCTCCACCTGCGAACATTTTCAGGAAGTGCTTACTTTTATTCGGGAGAAATCAGTCACATTTCTGGATTTACTTTCTGTTGTACACTAATTTCTGATAACGCTTGTATAGTATTTTCATTTATATGTACATTTGTGCATAAAATAGTAGGATTATCTAATTTTACAATCATATGAATTAGTGATAGCATTTTCCCTTGTCCATGTCAATTACCAAGATGATTTACAATTATAATCCTGTTGTTGTGTGTATTGGCGATGAAATACTGTGAAACATTTTCCATGGAGAAAGGACGCCAGCTGTCATATGATTAGCTTATTGAATGCCGAGTGCATCATTCGTAGTCATCTCTAGTAGAGGGAAACTCCATGTTTCCGACGATCAGATATACTCATCCAGCGATATACAATTTCAGTTGAGTGACTTAAATCATTTAGTTTTAAGTGTTTTTGTGAGGGATAAAGCCAAATATTGACAGATAATCCTTCAGACATGCAGTATTCCTAAATGGGAACCAGAGGTTGTATAGTATATGCAAATAGCGATGAATCTACGTGGTATACCTGAAAAATAGGTTCCTCTTAAAGAACAATATTTGTGAAGATATTTATCTTTGATTGTAAACGTTTCGCTGCTGATTATCCCTGGTTGAGCCCTAATCGAAGTGATTAATGATCAATGGGGTTTCAGCTGCAAACAGTCGTCCCTTTTGTATATCCAAGAATCCTATTGCCTATAATGTTATGTATTTTAAAGACAATGATGGGATTTCATGTAACTTTGAAAGCTATTTCTGGGAAGGTCAGCGACCAAGTAACAGCTTCCAAGCATGACCACAGAGTGTTTGTGTTACTGCCTTGCTTCGTATTGAACAGCGTTTATAAACCAAACGTTCATGTATCAGAGAATGGGTTTGAATTTATATAATTCATATGTAACATCTCTACAATTTTAATTTGTTTAGATATGTCATATTGTCAATTTGATAAAAACATAGCACAAACAGTAATGCAATAAAAAAGATCAATTGTATAACCCATCTTACAAAAAAGGATTAATGTCGGTAAAGCTACAAAGGAAATATGAAATAATGGAAAATTATAAGATTCAAGGGAAGGCGCATGTCTCAGTGGTTAGGGCATCGAGCTTACTATCGTGAGGTTGTAAGTTCGAATCCCGAACCGGGCTGCGTGTTGTGTTCATGAGCAAGACGCTTTATTTCACGTTGCTCCTGTTCACTCGGCTGTAGAAATGAATTGCGACGTCACAGGTGCCAAGCTGTATCGGTTTTTGCCTTTCCCTTGGATAAAACAGGTGGTGTGGAGAGGGGAGGCTGGTATGCATGGGCGACTGCTGGCCTTCCGCAAACAACCTTGCCCGGACATGTGCCTGGGAGGGCAACTTTCTAGGTGCAAACCCATGGTCAGTCATGACCGAAGGGGGTCATAATAATAATAAATAAGATTCAACATTGTGTTCAAACGCACTACATTTTAGAGAGGTCAAATTAATTAGAGATTTATGACTGGTACCAGGCTGCATTTCAAGAAGAAATACATGACCTTCGATGGATCAAACTTATATTCACTTATAAAGAGTAGCCATTTGTTTCTACAGGTAGCAAATGACCATAATAAAAGATATCAAAATCGAAAGTACATAATGCGCATACTCATATTTTAATGAACATAGTTTGTTAAATTTCAAGTAATGGTTACCTATAGTTTTCAAGTTTCAGGATATTATCCTCTATGAGGCAAGGGTGGGAATTCTACCAAATAAAGGAAATACGAAAGAGTATATTGATTAAGAGATGGCCAAAAGCGTTATCATTCTGTAGCAATTATGGAATATAAATACATGCAAAAATGTGCGCGCGCGCTCGTATGTATGAATGCATGTACGTATCATTCTATCATTCTATCTATCTATCTATCTATTGATATATATATATATATATATATATATATATATATATATATATATATATATATATATATATATATATATATATATATATATATATATATATAAATAAATACATCTATATATCTATCTATGTATGTATCTATCTGTCTATCTAACTATTTATCTCTCCGTATATGTTATATATTAGTAAACTGACATAAAGTACATTTCTAACAGCACTTCAACTACTTGGAATCAGAGTTGATTCGAATTCTTCCTTAAGGAAAAATTAGGAACAACATCTCCCCGAACATCAAATGATGTTAGGAATAATGTATATAATTCAAGTGGGGATTAAGTATTTCAAAAACTTTCAGCGTTTGATGCAGTCACTTTGGTTGCTGGAAGATATTTTTTCTCTAAAACTTTGGAAACTAAGTTTGATTCTAAGGGTCGTTACCCTCTGGAAAACCCTTGAAAAAGAAACTTAACAAAGCCTCAAATCTTTATAAATCTCACTTATCTCATAAATAATTATTTTTCTTTGTTCATTTATTTATTTCTGTTTTTCTTTCGTTCTCTCTCTCTCTCTCTCACCCTATACAATATGTGTATATGCGCATACATATACACACACATCTGCATACACACGCACTCACACACAAATGTGTATATGTAGGTATTCGTCTTTCGCGACAGTAGCAGTATTCGTTGTATTATATACGCTTTTATCCTTATATCTTACTTAAAGCATATATATTGTTGAAAGCCTTTCAGTCACACTTTAACTATATCATTTAGCGACCGATTTCTGATTAACACGTGGTGCTTGTAGATTATTGCTACTGATGAATACAAAAGAAGCAAGCATACATACTTAAGAATACCATTGCTGCTGCTAGACAGCTTTTTCCTGCTGCTGAATATATTTATGTGGTTTTTAACATTGTACATGTATAATATATAGATGAGGAGAAACACAAGTTATCTCCCATCTATATATAAACTGGTCATATATGTACATTATCTGGGAACCACCATGTTGCAGAGACTAAACTTCATTAGTCACATGAAAAGTTACAATACCCAATAACTAAATCGGTATCCTTTATATGATCGTTCCTCTTCCTGGAAATAATTTTTAAAAATCCTTCAAAGCATCTTAATTTTCTTTACTCATTAAGAGAAATGCGATATTAGATAACGTAATTATGAATACATGACAGTCAATGCTGAAATGCGAATGACTACGAGCATTTTTGATGAAAACTAATCAACAACAGATTTGTTAAATGTTGCTGTATCCAATCACTATTGATGATAATGTCATTCTCTGTTGTATTAATAAGAGGGGCATTCGTTGGTCATTTCAAACCAATCACTATGAGTGATTTGATGTTTTACTTCAAGCAAGTGACAAGCATGTACACGTAGTAAATAATGTAAGGGCTAGGCAAAGAAACAAAGCGGAGAGAGATGGGATCTAGTGTGATAGAAATGGTAAACATCTTGAGCTCTTTTGGGAGCTGAATTCTTCGTACTTACGCAGAACCCCCAGAGTGAGAGAATATCGGTTAGAAAGTATAATGGTGCTATGTGGGTTCAGTTTTCTAATATGGATCTATTTTCTGACTCTGAGAGGAAAGAAATTGTTTCAGATATAAGTTTGCAATGTTATGAACGTAGACGTGGCGGCAATATATTCAAAAAACATATGGAATTAATTTGAGAATAACTTTCTGTTGTCAAAGATTAGGGAATTTCAGATAGGTGATGTTCTCCTTGATATATGTAGCGAATATGTCTATGACCCATATGAAAAATTATATTATAGCTCTGTGTTTTGAATTAGTACATAGTAGCCGTGAGGCATCTAGGTTAGCTGTACCTAATCAGCCTCATTTTTCCTTGCATATTTTCAGGCTTATTCACAATAATTTTCAATTTTTCCAGCATAGTAGTTTTCATTTTTTTCCGACAGTACAGCGTTGAGTGAAAAATGCAAGCTTTCATAAGGAAATAAAGAAACAGAAAGTCAGACAATTCGATAATCTACATATATGAGTATAAGGATGCATGTGTAATTTTCACACATACACACACATACATATATATTTGAATATTACAGTACGTGCCTGTGGTTGAATATGTGACTATTTCATAGTGTTAGTAACTAGCCATATAAAATGCCTTGCAATATTTGATGCATTCTTTTAAATTCAGAGTACAGAAATAAACTGGAGCCGCAACATGAATGACAATTTATTAAAACCTTTGGAAGAGAGTGGAAAGATAGTGACTGATCAGCCAAAAGAACAACTTCGAAAGCAATATACGTTTGTTCTAATAATAAATGTTTATAAATGTTTCTTAAAATTTTATAACTAGAAATATAGAGAGCAAACAAACTGAATATTGGTCGGAAAATTATATAAAATCCTATTGATAATTTTGTTGAAATGTTGGGAGGTGGAGTAATATTTTTGGAAATTCTTTAGCTTTTATATAAACTTCGATAAAGAAAATCACTCTCCATGTTGGTTGGGGAGTTTCTCCACACGAATTCCATGGAAATGATAGTTAGGTACCTAAGATATTGTCCATTCTCCACGAAGAAATGTTTTTTTAATGAGCCAACTTAAAATGTAATAATAGGGAAAACCGCTGGATCCAAGTGAAGTTTGATTTGACCTGATCATATACAGTTTTAGATTTCATAAATCACAAAAATAGCAGAGGTTCGAAGGTTTAAGAAGATCAGGTGAATTTTGACATGATGAATTTATGTTTGATAAAACCTATTCATGCAAAGAATTATTCACGTTACCTTCTCTCTCTCTCTCTCTCTCTCTCTCTCTCTCTAACTCTCTCTCTCTCTCTCTCTCTCTCTCTCTCTCTCTCTCTCTCTCTCTCTCTCTCTCTCTCTTTCTCGCTCTTTCTGTTTCTACCTCTCCTATAATTACAGTTTCTTCAATTTCGGTGCCTTACATTACGCCAGAAGCTCATTAGCCCTTCTCAGAAGTGAAATTATCATCTGGCCAGGAGGATAATATTTTGCTTAGCATCGCTAATCAATTCAAGAATGATATTGAATTAATCTACTTCTAGAAAACTTGGCAAAATTTTATTTGAAAAAAAAAAAAAAAGAAAAAATCACATATTTAAAACGTCCTTTAAAAGTTTACTTTATTTCACATACTTTATTCCAATTTCTTACGCATTTCTAATCTTTATTTATTTAACTTTGATTTCTTTACAAAATTAATTTTTCTATAAAGCTAGCGAAATAATAATAACGCAAAAGAGAAAAAAATATTATTTCCATTCTGATTTCAAAAAATTATTTCCTTTTCAGCAGTTTCAACGCCACACAATATAAGCGAATTTGGAATGTAAATCGTAGAAACGTCACCGACTTAAGACATACAATTACTGTCATTCACTGCATGTTAATATTCTGCTATTGTTACTTATCCTACTTTTGCAGTTCCGCCACATCTTTCATTCAGTTATTACTGTTTCACTTCAGAAAAGTTTACGCTTCATTCCATGTTAATTTTTCTTTTGAGTAATTGCTTTAAAAATGCATTTCTTTTCACTAACGACCCATTGATATTCTCCTTGCGAGAGGAATTTTGTATTCTTTATATAATTTATTTAGATTATTAATGAATTAATTAAACTTATATATACATATGTGTGTATACATATATACATAGAGAGAGTGACAGAGAGAGAGAGATGTAGATATAGATATAGATATAGATACATCCACACACACACACATACACGCGCGCGCACACGCACACACACATTTATATATATACATATTTATTTATTTATATATGACATTACTTATTTTGTATTTGCATTGGAGTCTTTATAGTAATGCATCACATTTCTTAATTTATCTCTTAGTTTCAATAACACGAAATCATTCTCATATGCAGAAAGATGATCGCTGTAACACACGTGTATTTTAAAAATGCATATGAGAATATATACGTATATATATATATATATATATATATATATATATATATATATATGTGTGTGTGTGTGTGTGTGTGTGTGTGTGTGTATGTATGTATGTATATGTATATATATATATGTGTGTGTTTATAAGAGAAACAGGGACATAAATAGAGCAGTAAAAAGAGAGAATGGGAGAATAAAGGTTGTACATGTGTACAGACATACATACCTATATATATATATATATATATATATATATATATATATATATATATATATATATATATATATATATATATATATACATACATATATATATATATGCATATATATGCCTTTGTGAGTTACAAGTATTGCTATCTGTTGGAGTTTCAGCACTTTAGGTGCTATTTCTGAACTTCGGTATGTGGTGAACCAACTGTTGCTCATCCCTTAATTATGTTTATAAATGTATAAGAACTTTTAAATAAGTTCTTCACCGATAATGGTGTTTACATACCGAAGGGCTCGGTAAAAATTATTAATTATTAATTTATTAATACATTAATAAATTGATAATCCTTTACCCTTTTATTTGTAATATATATATATATATATATATATATATATATATATATATATATATATATATATGCATATACAAATAGATATGCATATGTATATTTACATACAGAAACGGAGACACTAATACAGAGAGAGGGAGAGAGGGAGAGAGAGAAACGGAGGGAGAGAGAAACGGAGGGAGAGAGAAACGGAGGGAGAGAGAAACGGAGTGAGAGAGAGAGTGAGGCATGGATTTCTTTCGAAAATGAAATACATTAAATACAAATCAAACAAAATTTGCTGTTATTTGTAATGAACCCCAGGTAGATATTGGTTCAACAGATTATGATCGATGTTCATCCCTTTACTCCTGGTTTATTTTCAGATTGGTGAGTCTAGGAACATGAAGCACAAACACATTTGTTTTATAAAAAAAGATTCGGTTTCGATATTGGTAGAAATTTGTTCATTTTCACAATATATCCACCTGTTACAAAGAGATACGTTTCCATCTATATCTTCTGCTGTTTCGCAATATTCGTAGTTGATTGTGGTTTCTGAGGGTGCAGCAGAAACGCTGGGGTGAGGACGATTTTGTGGTGACATTTGGTTCGTGGATACCTTAGTAATAACGTTACTGACAGTTGGCAATCCCTCGGTTACGACGACGAGGGTTCCTGTTGATCCGATCAACGGAACAGCCTGCTCGTGAAATTAACATGCAAGTGGCTGAGCATTCCACTGACACAATGTAATTCTCAGGAAGATTCAGCGGGAAACAGAGCGTGAGAAGGCTGGCCCTTCGAAATACAGGTACAACAGAAACAGGAAGAAAGAGTGAGAG